>NC_058081.1:647691159-647991159 GCF_014858855.1 Bufo gargarizans
CACTGCAACAGTCCATTTTCATAAATTTAGGCCCAGCACCCAGGCAGAGGAGAGAGGTCCCGTAACAGCGGATCTGGCTTCATGTCAGCAGAGAATCAGTCTGCATGTCATAGCAGAGAATCAGGCTTCACGTCAGCCACCACTGCAACAGTCCATTGTCATAAATTTAGGCCCAGCACCCAGGCAGAGGAGAGAGGTCCCGTAACAGACAATCTGGCTTCATGTCAGCAGAGAATTAGTCTGCATGTCATAGCAGAGAATCAGGCTTCACGTCAGCCACCACTGCAACAATCCATTGGCATATATTTAGGCCTAGCACACAGGCAGAGGAGAGAGGTCCCGTAACAGACAATCTGGCTTCATGTCAGCAGAGAATCAGTCTTCATATCATAGCAGAGAATCAGGCTTCACGTCAGCCACCAATGCAACAGTCCATTGTCAGATATTTAGGCCCAGCACCCAGGCAGAGGAGAGAGGTCCCGTAACAGACAATCTGGCTTCATGTCAGCAGAGAATCAGTCTGCATGTCATAGCAGAGAATGAGGCTTCACGTCACCCACCACTGCAACAGTCCATTTTCATAAATTTAGGCCCAGCACCCAGGCAGAGGAGAGAGGTCCCGCAACAGAGGATCTGGCTTCATGTCAGCAGAGAATCAGTCTGCATGTCATAGCAGAGAATCAGGCTTCACGTCAGCCACCACTGCAACAGTCCATTGTCATAAATTCAGGCCCAGCACCCAGGCAGAGGAGAGAGGTCCCGTAACAGACAATCTGGCTTCATGTCACCAGAGAATCAGTCTGCATGTCATAGCAGAGAATGAGGCTTCACGTCAGCCACCACTGCAACAATCCATTGGCATATATTTAGGCCTAGCACACAGGCAGAGGAGAGGTTCATTCAACTTTGGGTAGCCTTGCAATATAATGGTAAAATGAAAATAAAAATAGGATTGAATGAGGAAGTGCCCTGGAGTCCAATAATATATGGTTATGGGGAGGTAGTTAATGTCTAATCTGGACAAGGGACGGACAGGTCCTGTGGGATCCATGCCTGGTTCATTTTTATGAACGTCAGCTTGTCCACATTGGCTGTAGACAGGCGGCTGCGTTTGTCTGTAATGACGCCCCCTGCCGTGCTGAATACACGTTCAGACAAAACGCTGGCTGCCGGGCAGGCCAGCACCTCCAAGGCATAAAAGGCTAGCTCTGGCCACGTGGACAATTTAGAGACCCAGAAGTTGAATGGGGCCGAACCATCAGTCAGTACGTGGAGGGGTGTGCACACGTACTGTTCCACCATGTTAGTGAAATGTTGCCTCCTGCTAACACGTTGCGTATCAGGTGGTGGTGCAGTTAGCTGTGGCGTGTTGACAAAAGTTTTCCACATCTCTGCCATGCTAACCCTGCCCTCAGAGGAGCTGGCCGTGACACAGCTGCCTTGGCGACCTCTTGCTCCTCCTCTGCCTTGGCCTTGGGCTTCCACTTGTTCCCCTGTGACATTTGGGAATGCTCTCAGTAGCGCGTCTACCAACGTGCGCTTGTACTCGCGCATCTTCCTATCACGCTCCAGTGCAGGAAGTAAGGTGGGCACATTGTCTTTGTAGCGTGGATCCAGCAGGGTGGCAACCCAGTAGTCCGCACAGGTTAAAATGTGGGCAACTCTGCTGTCGTTGCGCAGGCACTGCAGCATGTAGTCGCTCATGTGTGCCAGGCTGCCCAGGGGTAAGGACAAGCTGTCCTCTGTGGGAGGCGTATCGTCATCGTCCTGCCTTTCCCCCCAGCCACGCACCAGTGATGGACCCGAGCTGCGTTGGGTGCCACCCCGCTGTGACCATGCTTCATCCTCATCCTCCTCCACCTCCTCCTCATCCTCGTCCTCCTCGTCCTCCAGTAGTGGGCCCTGGCTGGCCACATTTGTACCTGGCCTCTGCTGTTGCCAAAAACCTCCCTCTGAGTCACTTCGAAGAGACTGGCCTGAAAGTGCTAAAAATGACCCCTCTTCCTCCTCCTCCTCCTCCTCCTCCTGGGCCACCTCCTCTTCCATCATCGCCCTAAGTGTTTTCTCAAGGAGACATAGAAGTGGTATTGTAACGCTGATAACGGTGTCATCATGTTGGTGGAGTACTCGAAACAGCGCAACAGGGCACACAGGTCTCGCATGGAGGCCCAGTCATTGGTGGTGAAGTGGTGCTGTTCTGTAGTGCGACTGACCCGTGCGTGCTGCAGCTGAAACTCCACTATGGCCTGCTGCTGCTCGCACAGTCTGTCCAGCATGTGCAAGGTGGAGTTCCACCTGGTGGGCACGTCGCATATGAGGCGGTGAGCGGGAAGGCCGAAGTTACGCTGTAGCGCAGACAGGCGAGCAGCGGCAGGATGTGAACGCCGGAAGCGCGAACAGACGGCCCGCACTTTATGCAGCAGCTCTGACATGTCGGGGTAGTTGTGAATGAACTTCTGCACCACCAAATTCAGCACATGCGCCAAGCAAGGGATGTGCGTCAAATTGGCTAGTCCCAGAGCTGCAACGAGATTTCGCCCATTATCACACACCACCAGGCCGGGCTTGAGGCTCACCGGCAGCAACCACTCGTCGGTCTGTTGTTCAATACCCCGCCACAACTCCTGTGCGGTGTGGGGCCTGTCCCCCAAACATATGAGTTTCAGAATGGCCTGCTGACGTTTACCCCGGGCTGTGCTGAAGTTGGTGGTGAAGGTGTGTGGCTGACTGGATGAGCAGGTGGAAGAAGAGGAGGAGGAAGCCGAGAAGGAGGAGGTGGCAACAGGAGGCAAAGAATGTTGCCCTGCGATCCTTGGCGGCGGAAGGACGTGCGCCAAACAGCTCTCCGCCTGGGGCCCAGCTGCCACTACATTTACCCAGTGTGCAGTTAGGGAGATATAGCGTCCCTGGCCGTGCTTACTGGTCCACGTATCTGTGGTTAGGTGGACCTTGCTACAGATGGCGTTGCGCAGTGCACACTTGATTTTATCGGATACTTGGTTGTGCAGGGAAGGCACGGCTCTCTTGGAGAAGTAGTGCCGGCTGGGAACAACATACTGTGGGACAGCAAGCGACATGAGCTGTTTGAAGCTGTCTGTGTCCACCAGCCTAAATGACAGCATTTCATAGGCCAGTAGTTTAGAAATGCTGGCATTCAGGGCCAGGGATCGAGGGTGGCTAGGTGGGAATTTACGCTTTCTATCAAATGTTTGTGAGATGGAGAGCTGAACGCTGGCGTGTGACATGGTTGAGACGCTTGGTGACGGAGGTGGTGGTGGTGGTGTTGGTGGTACATCCCCTGTTTGCTGGGCGGCAGGTGCCAACGTTCCTCCAGAGGCGGAGGAAGAGGCCGAGGCGGCAGCAGCAGAATAGGCCGAGGCGGCAGCAGCAGAAGAGGTAGCAGGGGGAGCCTGAGTGACTTCCTTGGTTTTAAGGTGTTTACTCCACTGCAGTTCATGCTTTGCATGCAGGTGCCTGGTCATGCAGGTTGTGCTCAGGTTCAGAACGTTAATGCCTCGCTTCAGGCTCTGATGGCACAGCGTGCAAACCACTCGGGTCTTGTCGTCAGCACATTGTTTGAAGAAGTGCCATGCCAGGGAACTCCTTGAAGCTGCCTTTGGGGTGCTCGGTCCCAGATGGCGGCGGTCAGTAGCAGGCGGAGTCTCTTGGCGGCGGGTGTTCTGCTTTTGCCCACTGCTCCCTCTTTTGCTACGCTGTTGGCTCGGTCTCACCACTGCCTCTTCCTCCGAACTGTGAAAGTCAGTGGCACGACCTTCATTCCATGTGGGGTCTAGGACCTCATCGTCCCCTGCATCGTCTTCCACCCAGTCTTGATCCCTGACCTCCTGTTCAGTCTGCACACTGCAGAAAGACGCAGCAGTTGGCACCTGTGTTTCGTCATCATCAGAGACATGCTGAGGTGGTATTCCCATGTCCTCATCATCAGGAAACATAAGTGGTTGTGCGTCAGTGCATTCTATGTCTTTCACCGCTGGGGAAGGGCTAGGTGGATGCCCTTGGGAAACCCTGCCAGCGGAGTCTTCAAACAGCATAAGAGACTGCTGCATAACTTGAGGCTGAGACAGTTTCCCTGGTATGCATGGGGGTGATGTGACAGACTGATGGGGTTGGTTTTCAGGCGCCATCTGTGCGCTTTCTGCAGAAGACTGGCTGGGAGATAATGTGAACGTGCTGGATCCACTGTCGGCCACCCAATTGACTAATGCCTGTACCTGCTCAGGCCTTACCATCCTTAGAACGGCATTGGGCCCCACCATATATCGCTGTAAATTCTGGCGGCTACTGGGACCTGAGGTAGTTGGTACACTAGGACGTGTGGATGTGGCAGAACGGCCACGTCCTCTCCCAGCACCAGAGGGTCCACTAACACCACCACGACCATGTCCACGTCCGCGTCCCTTACTAGATGTTTTTCTCATTGTTATGGTTCACCACAACAACAAATATATTATTTGGCCCAATGTATTGTATTCAAATTCAGCGGGATATAAATTTGAGGCCTAGTATTTAGGCGCTGGGTGACCGGTATGGATTTAGTGACAGAATTAGACTTGGAAATGCACAGAAGCGTGTGTGTGAAGTTATTCTGAATGACCCTATGTGCACCTTGAATATTATATACCCTTTTTGGGATAGATTTCAAATAGCTCTGATATAGCAGGAACCACTAAATTATGAAATTGCTAAATTGGGAATTGTATTTCAACCCAGAACAAAAAATGTGCTTTGACGGACACTAAATATCTTGCCCAGCAACAACAGTACAGCGGTAACGAGAGATTTAGCAGGATATAAATTTGAGGCCTAGTATTTAGGCGCTGGGTGACAGGTATGGGTTTAGTGACAGAATTAGACTTGGAAATACACAGTAGCGGGTGTGTGTGAAGTTATTCTGAATGACCCAATGTGCACCTTGAATATTATATACCCTTTTAGGGATAGATTTCAAATAGCTCTGATATAGCAGAAACCACTAAATTATGAAATTGCTAAATTGGGAATTGTATTTCAACCCAGAACAAAAAATGTGCTTTGACGGACACTAAATATCTTGCCCAGCAACAACAGTACAGCGGTAACGAGAGATTTAGCAGGATATAAATTTGAGGCCTAGTATTTAGGCGCTGGGTGACAGGTATGGGTTTAGTGACAGAATTAGACTTGGAAATACACAGTAGCGGGTGTGTGTGAAGTTATTCTGAATGACCCAATGTGCACCTTGAATATTATATACCCTTTTAGGGATAGATTTCAAATAGCTCTGATATAGCAGAAACCACTAAATTATGAAATTGCTAAATTGGGAATTGTATTTCAACCCAGAACAAAAAATGTGCTTTGACGGACACTAAATATGTTGCCCAGCAACAACAGTACAGCGGTAACGAGAGATTTAGCAGGATATAAATTTGAGGCCTAGTATTTAGGCGCTGGGTGACAGGTATGGGTTTAGTGACAGAATTAGACTTGAAAATACACAGTAGCGGGTGTGTGTGAAGTTATTCTGAATGACCCAATGTGCACCTTGAATATTATATACCCTTTTAGGGATAGATTTCAAATAGCTCTGATATAGCAGAAACCACTAAATTATGAAATTGCTAAATTGGGAATTGTACTTCAACCCAGAACAAAAAATGTGCTTTGACGGACACTAAATATCTTTCCAAGCAACAACAGTACAGCGGTAACGAGAGATTTAGCAGGATATAAATTTGAGGCCTAGTATTTAGGCGCTGGGTGACAGGTATGGGTTTAGTGACAGAATTAGACTTGGAAATACACAGTAGCGGGTGTGTGTGAAGTTATTCTGAATGACCCAATGTGCACCTTGAATATTATATACCCTTTTAGGGATAGATTTCAAATAGCTCTGATATAGCAGAAACCACTAAATTATGAAATTGCTAAATTGGGAATTGTACTTCAACCCAGAACAAAAAATGTGCTTTGACGGACACTAAATAACTTTCCCAGCTACAACAGGACAGCGGTAACGAGAGATTTAGCGGGATATAAATTTGAGGCCTAGTATTTAGGCGCTGGGTGACAGGTATGGGTTTAGTGACAGAATTAGACTTGGAAATACACAGTAGCGGGTGTGTGTGAAGTTATTCTGAATGACCCTATGTGCACCTTCAATATGATCTACCCTTTTAGGGATAGATTTCAAATAGCTCTGATATAGCAGAAACCACTAAATTATGAAATTGCTAAATTGGGAATTGTATTTCAACCCAGAACAAAAAATGTGCTTTGACGGACACTAAATAACTTTCCCAGCTACAACAGGACAGCGGTAACGAGAGATTTAGCAGGATATAAATTTGAGGCCTAGTATTTAGGCGCTGGGTGACAGGTATGGGTTTAGTGACAGAATTAGACTTGAAAATACACAGTAGCGGGTGTGTGTGAAGTTATTCTGAATGACCCAATGTGCACCTTGAATATTATATACCCTTTTAGGGATAGATTTCAAATAGCTCTGATATAGCAGAAACCACTAAATTATGAAATTGCTAAATTGGGAATTGTACTTCAACCCAGAACAAAAAATGTGCTTTGACGGACACTAAATAACTTTCCCAGCTACAACAGGACAGCGGTAACGAGAGATTTAGCAGGATATAAATTTGAGGCCTAGTATTTAGGCGCTGGGTGACAGGTATGGGTTTAGTGACAGAATTAGACTTGAAAATACACAGTAGCGGGTGTGTGTGAAGTTATTCTGAATGACCCAATGTGCACCTTGAATATTATATACCCTTTTAGGGATAGATTTCAAATAGCTCTGATATAGCAGAAACCACTAAATTATGAAATTGCTAAATTGGGAATTGTACTTCAACCCAGAACAAAAAATGTGCTTTGACGGACACTAAATAACTTTCCCAGCTACAACAGGACAGCGGTAACGAGAGATTTAGCGGGATATAAATTTGAGGCCTAGTATTTAGGCGCTGGGTGACCGGTATGGATTTAGTGACAGAATTAGACTGGGATATGGCCAAAAAATAACCACACTATTGCTGGTTAAATGCACTTGGTGACGGGCGCAGCTTGCCCCTGATGTAGTATATGGCCAAAAAATGAACAGACTATTGCTGGTTAAATGCACTTGGTGTCACAGCTTGACCAACCACACTACTGAGGGTTAAATGCACTTGGTGACGGGCGCAGCTTGCCCCTGATGTAGTATATGGCCAAAAAATAAACAGACTATTGCTGGTTAAATGCACTTGGTGTGACAGCTTCACCCTGATGTAGGCTTTAGCCAGAAAACAACCACACCATTGAGGGTTAAATGCACTTGGTGACAGGCGCAGCTTGCCCCTGATTTTGTATATGGCCAAAAAATGAACAGACTATTGCTGGTTAAATGCACTTGGTGTGACAGCTTCACCCTGATGTAGGCTTTAGCCAAAAAACAACCACACCATTGAGGGTTAAATGCACTTGGTGACAGGCGCAGCTTGCCCCTGATTTTGTATATGGCCAAAAAATGAACAGACTATTGCTGGTTAAATGCACTTGGTGTGACAGCTTCACCCTGATGTAGGCTTTAGCCAAAAAACAACCACACCATTGAGGGTTAAATGCACTTGGTGACAGGCGCAGCTTGCCCCTGATTTTGTATATGGCCAAAAAATGAACAGACTATTGCTGGTTAAATGCACTT
The DNA here is from genome assembly GCF_014858855.1 of Bufo gargarizans. Classification (NCBI taxonomy): domain Eukaryota; kingdom Metazoa; phylum Chordata; class Amphibia; order Anura; family Bufonidae; genus Bufo; species Bufo gargarizans. The sequence goes on from NC_058081.1 coordinate 647,698,859, forward strand.
GGTGTGACAGCTTCACCCTGATGTAGGCTTTAGCCAAAAAACAACCACACCATTGAGGGTTAAATGCACTTGGTGACAGGCGCAGCTTGCCCCTGATTTTGTATATGGCCAAAAAATGAACAGACTATTGCTGGTTAAATGCACTTGGTGTGACAGCTTCACCCTGATGTAGGCTTTAGCCAAAAAACAACCACACCATTGAGGGTTAAATGCACTTGGTCGCAGCTTGTGCTGGCGCACCACAAGACACAAAATGGCCGCCGATCACCCCAGAAAAATGTGACTGACAAACGGTCTGTGCAGCCTAAAAACAGTGAGCAATTGAGGATCAGCAGCTCAATGATCCACAGCTGCAGATCGATCAGTTAATCAAGTCCTTTGGAGGAGTTAATCTGCCTAATCTCGCCCTACTGTCGCAGCCGCAACCTCTCCCTACGCTAATCAGAGCAGAGTGACGGGCGGCGCTATGTGACTCCAGCTTAAATAGAGGCTGGGTCACATGGTGCTCTGGCCAATCACAGCCATGCCAATAGTAGGCATGGCTGTGATGGCCTCTTGGGGCAAGTAGTATGACGCTTGTTGATTGGCTGCTTTGCAGCCTTTCAAAAAGCGCCAAGAAAGCGTCACAAAAGCGCCAAGAAAGCGACGAACACCGAACCCGAACCCGGACTTTTACGAAAATGTCCGGGTTCGGGTCCGTGTCACGGACACCCCAAAATTCGGTACGAACCCGAACTATACAGTTCGAGTTCGCTCATCCCTAATCACTATCAAATCTTCTAAAACCAAATGATTTAACAAAAGGAATGAAATTAATGTACCACAATTTTTTTTAGCCTGACGACTCAAATCGTTCCATGTGGGAACCAAATTGGCATAGACCTCTTGCCATTGTCGACGAGTCGTGTTGTGGTCCGAGTGCTTGGGGTCTGTTTGGTCCCATAGAGCTGGCCTTGCTTCTACTAGCTGTATTAGCAGTTCACAGTTTATGATTGGGAGAAATTGCCTATCTTCCTCGTCCAATTCTTGCTGTCTACCCTATTTGGTTTAAAACAAATGTTATCATTACCTATAAAAGCTACCTGCAATTCCAATAGCACTTAAGTCTTTTGGATAAAACTTGTATAGCGAATATGTTGCATGTGCCAACCACTGCCCACTGCATCTTTTGTTTTAATAAAAAAATATAAACATTTTTTGGATTTCCTTGTATTTGGTCTTTGGGTGTGAACGGCTATAAGGATATAGACTTGGCGAGCGGGTCATTGCTTTTTATTTTATAAGAGAGTATGTCCATGGTATGTCCATTATGGCATAAGCAACACTTAAACTTTGGTTTGGGTAAAACAAATGTCTCCAATCCTCATGGTCATTTGTTCTAATAATAAAAAAAATTTGAGGTATGATAGGTGATATAAGATACTGTATACTGAGGGCAGTGTGGACAGCTCACATCACAGCACATGTGCCTACTTACACGGCCTACACGTCCACCACGACTGCCACGACCACGTTGTCCGCGACCACCACGCCTGGAAGTTCTTTTTTGAACAGGTGATGGATTTTCAATTTGACTGTTTGGGTCCTAATAAATAATATAGTTTTCACAAAAGAAAATTGATTTAGTTAGAGAACCTAAGTATAGATACTCACATCGTCGTCGTTATGACGTCTACTTCGCGGATTTTCAATGGAATGTGAACCCTCCTGTGTCTGAAAAACAAACACAGTTTTGGATTCATTGAAAATTGCCGTCTGCCTGCCCTGCAGCAACCAAAATGCATCACCCATATACACTCTTTCATATCTTGTTGCCAATACATTGGCCTATCTATCCTTTTGCGGTGTTGGCAAATCATGTACCTTTCGAGTTTATATCCATTGTACCAATTATGGATGTGTAGAAACCAAAAAATCTAAATATAACATTCCACACTTACTGACTCCATTGGTTCAGGAGAAAAACGCAATTCCTCGCCAGCAGAGGATTCAGTGTCGGAGTGTCCCTGAAATATATAAATATGTATTGTGGTTCAAACATATTTATTATTTGGATCATTAATAATAGATTTTTATTTAAAGATTTTTACCTGCATGTGAAAGGAGGGGGTACTTCGACTGCAAACCGAAGGAGAAGGCGAAGACATCTGAAAACGTTACAGAAACATTATAGACAAGAGCTTATAGACATATTTCAACATACACATTGGCACAAGATGCAACAAGGGTAAAAACAGGGATTAGTCAAAACACAAAATTGCTCCTCTGGTCATTAAAATTATATCAACCTTATAGCATTCCCCAGTAGCATTATAGCATCCCCCAGTAGCCTTATAGCATTCTCCAGCAGCCTTATAGCATCCCCCAGTAGCCTAGTAGCACCCCCGCAGTAGCCGAATAGCATCCCCCACTTGCGCAATAGCATCCTCCAACAGGCTTCAACAGTAGCATAATAGCATTCCCCAGTAGCCTTATAGCATCCTCCCATAGCCTTATAGCATCCACAGTTTCAAAATATTTGCCCCCAGTAGCCAAATAACATGTCCCAGTAGCGTAATAGCATCTCACAAAAGACTAATAACATCCCCCATGTGCCTAATAGCATCCACAGTTTCAAGATATTAGCCCCCAGTAGCCAAATAGCATGCACCAGTAGATGATTGAAGTAAATACTTTTCAATTGCATCAATTCATACCCTTTTCTTGAGACTTTCTCCAACTTGCACATCAGCCTTCAGAAATGGTGAGGAGTAGCGCTCACGTGACTGTCACATGACACTCCCTTGTTTTCCTGTCTTCGTTTGTAAGTTCCTGTTTGTTCTGCGCATGTTCAGCAACAAAAAAAACGTACTTTAGGAACGCTATGTCCGCGAAATAAAAATTGAACAATCCGTTTCTCATTTACTACAATGAACGTGAATGGACGCTCCGTCAAGAATCCGCTTTTCTGAACGTAGAAAAAAATCCTGCAAGCAGGATTTTGTTTTCCGTCTGAAAAAACGTATTCTGAACGTATTACCAACTAACGGAGTCAAACGTATGCATACATACGTCAATTAGTTTCTATGGGAGGTTGAACGGATACGTTTTTAGATTTTTTTTTCTACTTCCGGACGGACTACAGGAACGGAGAGCTTGAACGCAGATGTGAACATAGCCTAACCTGCTTTGAAGTTGTTCTGGGCTCTTTGGTTACAATTCATATTATCCGTCTCTTTAATTTGGCAACAATTTTCCTCTTGAAGCCACATCCAAAAAGGTTGGCTATAGTCCTGTAGACCTTATATTTCTGAATAATATGTGAAATGTAGTAACAGGAGTGCATGTTTTAGTTGCACAGGGTGGCACTTTCAATAAAAAAGAAAAAAAGAAAAGGAACATCAATCTGTTTGGAGACGGTCTTAAGGCCTTTACCTTTAACTTTGTCTATAACTTTCTTTCTAATCTCGTGAGACAACTCTCTCCTAAACTCTCTTTTTTCCAGATTCAGTGTGGTACACACCATAATACCAAACAGCACATGGACTACCTTTTACTCTTTAAATAGGCAGACTGACTTCAAGTTTCATGACACCTGTGATGCTAATTACAGGACACATCTTAGTTTAATATGGTCAAATTATTTTCACTCTTTTATAGGGGTGCCATCATTTTTGTCCAGGCCTGTTTCTTTTTTTATTATTATTCTATTGAACAACAATTCAAAAGCAATGTCTGGTTTTCTTTATCTAATTTTCAGTAAATGTTTATTCATTATTACTTTAGTCAGTTTGTAGTTATTTCAGTGACCATTGTGGGTTTTTCTTTCTTTAACGGAAGGGTACAAACAATTTTGGCCACACCCTGTAAATAATAGTGTCAGACAGACAGTAATCCTATAATAACAGTGTCCAATAATTAGTTTCCACAAAAGTAATAAAGACAGACAGTTAATGCCATAGACAGTAATAGTGCTCCAACTTGTTGCCGGGATGGTAATATTGTTGAAATGTTGACCACACAGCAACTGTATCAAAATGGTGCTCCAAGCAGAAAAAGTACCTTCCTCTGTGCTCCACACAGTATTATTGTCCACTTTAGGCCCCACACTGTAATAGTGCTCCTCTTATTTCCTCCTTCATGCCCCAAATAGTAAAAACACCTCCTATGGGGTTAGGCTATATACGTTTAGCATGTAGGCCAGAAAAAGCTCCCTAGCTACACTTTAAATGTGCCATAAGGTAACATTAGCTAAACAAATACAGAAGCCCTAAATACATACCTCCCAGACTAGACCCTCAAAATACAGACCCCAGACTTCCTAAATACACACCATTAGTCCTGACCCACTAAATACAGAACCTTGAATACACTCCCTTCAGTCCCAATCCACAAAATACAGACCCAAAACCCCCTAAATGCAAAAATGATAACTACAGTCCCTCTGAATACAAAGCTTCAGATCAGGCTCCCTATACCAAGTATAGACCCCAGATAAAGGAAGCTTTCCACCAGGAAAATGGCTTTTCAGCTATTTATAATGCCAGACAGGGCAGGTGGTGCAAAATGTAATCATTTGTAGATCCAATGCTACATTGCCAAGAAATATAGTTTTTATTTATATGTTGCACAGGATATTACACATAGTAGTAGCTCAATTTCATGGTTTCTTCCTGCTTCCAGAATGAGGCCATCTTAAATGAGGAGGTTTAGGACAACAATTTAAGTGCAAATAATATTTTTTTGGGCTACTGACCAAACTACTACACTAGATGCAGGCGTCCAGTTTCTCTATTCTCACAGTGTGTAATCGTGGAGAATACTAGGTCTGCATAGTAAGGAACAGACCTATTTTCTGTGCGACTGTCTCACTGCTCATAAAGACACTTGTTGTGGAGTATGCAAATTTGTCTATTAATTTTGAAGGCCCTCCTAGGTGATCTCCCTAGATTTGTCAATATAATCTACCGATTAATACTTACTTCCTACAACGCTACCTATTTATTTTTGCCCTGGTGCTATAAATTGTTTTAATAATGTTAAATAATTAAAATATAAAAAGTGCAAGATAAATAAGAAATAATTTTTATTTCTGCAAAAAAAAATATATATATTTTTTAAATTCTATTGCCACATACTAAATAAATGGGTTTCCATTGCGGATAGTAACTTATACACTGCTTTCTTGTCTTTCTTAGAACAATTTGTTCACATAAGGCAGACACACATTCTCAATGTGTTAACAAATACACTACAATAATATATTTTAATATCCATTTACATGTTACTGAATGTAAGTTTGACAATAAAATGTACAATAATTTTTATGCTAAAAATAGTATAATTTCCCTATATGTGACTTAACGACAAAAAAAAAGTCTTATTAAAATCCATATATAAACCATTCAACTGGTTAGACTTAATTGTCAATATATTATTTTGATGCATTGATGAATCTTGACGTTTATGATTATTTTCTTTTGACTACTCCCTTCTGGGATTGGACCACTGAAGCCTCACCTGGTCCTAAAATTTATAAAGGTTGGCCAGCCAATATTCTTTCTAACAGGTGCAAAAAGGTTCAAAATGTATATATATAAAAAAGGACATATATATGTATGTGTGTATGTATGTGTATGTATGTATGTGTGTATGTATGTATGTGTGTATGTTCCGTGAAAACTCAAAAACGCAACCATCCATTTCAACGAAACTTGGTATACACATCCCTTGCTACCAGGAAAGAAATCTTACGGGGGTCTCAGCTCTCTAGGATGTACTGTTCCCAAGATATTCCCCAAAAATGACCTGCATTAGCCAATACAAGCCTGCCAGCCTTTCACTTAAATCCCAACTGCAATAGACACAGTCACATGTCGCTTATCAGCCAATAGAAGCTCGCAGGTCCTACTCCAGGTTACCATAACAACTGATCACAGGTTTTAGCAGTTTGAAAGGTCCTGAAACATTCAGTCATATGACATATGACGACACAACTACACTGCTACATGCATGGGGGGCAGGGGCCACTATTAAACGGACGGGCGCTGTTGAGTTCACTGTTAAAGGGACAGGCGCTGTGGAGTTCACTGTTAAAGGGGCAGGCACCGTGGAGTTCACTGTTAAAGGGGCAGGTACCATGGAGGTCACTGTTAAAGGGGTGGCCACTGTGAAGTCACTGTTAAAAGGGCAGTCACTGTTAAAGGGGCAGCCACTGTGAAAGTCACTGTTAAAGGGCGGCCTCTGTAGAAGTCACTATTAAAGGGGCGGCCACTGTGAAAGTCACTGTTAACCCCTTAAGGACCGGGCTCATTTTCACCTTAAGGACCAGGCATTTTTTGAAAATCTGACCAGTTTTACTTTATGTGTGAATAACTTTAAAACGTTTTTACTTATCCAGGCCATTCTGAGACAGTTTTTTTTTTTGTCACATGTTGTACTTCAAGACACTGGTTAAATGGAGTCCAAAAAATTCATTTTAATTTATAAAAAAAATACCAAATTTACCAAAAATTTGGAAAAATTAGCAAATTTCCAAGTTTCAATTTCTCTACTTCTATAATACATAGTAATACCTCCAAAAATAGTTATTAATTTACATTCCCTATATGTCTGCTTCATGTTTGGATAATTTTTGGTAATGCCATTTTATGTTTTGGGGACGTTACAAGGCTTAGAAGTTTAGAAGCAAATCTTGAAATTTTTTAGAAATTTTTCAAAACCAACTTTTTAAGCACCAGTTCAGGTCTGAAGTCACTTTGTGAGGCTTACATAATAGAAACCACCCAAAAATGACCCCATTTTGGAGACTACACCGCTGAAGGTATTCAAAACTGATTTTACAAACTTTGTTAACCTTTTAGGTGTTCCACAAGAGTTATTGGCAAATGGAGATGAAATTTCAGAATTTAAATTTTTGGGCAAATTTTCAGTTTTTATCCATTTTTTCCAATAACAAAGCAAGGGTTAACAGCCAAACAAAACACACAGAAGGAAAGGAACACCATATGGTTTCTGGAAGGCAGATTTTGCTGGACTGGTTTATTTACACATTGTCCCATTTGAAGCCCCCCTGATGCACCCCTAGAGTAGAAACTCCACAAAAGTGACTCCATTTTGGAAACTACAGGATAAGGTGGCAGTTTAGTAGGGACTATTTTTAGGGTACATATGATTTTTGGTTGCTCTATATTACATTTTTGTGAGGCAAGGTTACAAAAAACTAAAATTCTGAAATTTCATCTCCATTTGCCAATAACTCTTGTGAAACACCTAAAGGGTTAACAAAGTTTGTAAAATCAGTTTTCAATACCTTGAGGGGTGCCGTTTCTTAGACGGGGTCACTTTTATGGAGTTTCTACTCTAGGGGTGCATCAGGGGGGCTTCAAATGGGACATGGTGTAAAAAAAAACAGTCCAGCAAAATCTGTGTTCCAAAAACCATATGGCGCTCCTTTCCTTTTGCGCCCTGCCGTTTGGCCATACAGCATTTTATGACCACATATGAGGTGTTTCTGAAAACTACAGAATCAGGGCAATAAATATAGAGTTTTGTTTGACTGTTAACCCTTGCTTTGTTAACGGAAAAAATTGATTAAAATTGAAAAATTTATCTTTTTGACTGTGTTCATTTGAGGGGTTAGGTCATGTGTTATTTTTATAGAGCAGATTCGTACGGCCGCAGCAATACCTAATATGTCTACTTTTTTAAATTTAGGTTTTACACTATAATAGCCTTTTTTAAACAAAAAAAAAACATTTTAGTATCTCCATAGTCTGAGAGTATTATTTTTATTTTTTTTAGCCTATTGTCTTAAGTAGTGGCTAATTTTTTGCAGGATGAGAGGACGGTTTTATTGGCACTATTTTGGGGTGCATATGACTTTCTGATTGCTTGCTATTACACTTTTTGTGATATAAGGTGACAAAAAAAAGCAGGTACTCTCACAAAGTTTGTACAGCTTCACGCCATACCTCGCCCACTTAGAGGGAACATACTGGCGGAAAATGAGTCTCCCCTTGAAAGCAATGAGAGACTCATCAACAGCGACCTCCCTTCCAGGTACATAGGCCTCCAAAAGTGATCGATGACCGGCCTGATTTTGTACAGGCAGTCATAGGCAGGATCACCTCGGGGGGGACATGCTGCATTATCTGCATAATGCAGGCATTTCTGGATGGCTTCAAAACGGGAACATGTCATAGCCATGCAGTAGAGTGGGGTTTGGTAGAGGACGTCCCTACTCCAGTACTGCCTGACACTGTTTTTTTTTACTAGGCCCATGTGCAGCACGAGGCCCCAAAACGTCCTCATTTCAGCTGCACTGACCGGAGTCCAGCCACCGGACCTAGCCAAAAACGAATTGTTGGGCGAACAAGTTCGTTTGCTCCGCCATCAGATTCACAAAGTGGTCACTGAAAAAAAAACTTAAATAGTCATATTCAGTAAAGCCCACTGTGGGAATCTGGATTCCTGATTGGCCAACAAAATCAGGAAACACGGGCTCAAAATCCTCTGGGGTACACCATGCAAGTTCACCAGTAGGGGGCTCAGGTGGACTTATCTGGTGGGCCGGAAAATTAGTACGAGCCCCAGAGCTGCTCGTACTAGTGTGGGCCACAGGGTCCCTGGCATAGGGGCCCCCTTGCTCCGCCTTGGGGGCTCATCATCATCACTAGATGATGAGGACGCGGATTACAAGAGCAAAGTGGGGTCATCCTCGTCCTCACTGGGGCTCTCGGAGTTGGAGGCAAGCAGGGCATATGCCTCCTTGGCCGAGAACATCTGGCGTTCCATAGTGGAGTGTGTGTGTGTGCGTGTGTGGAAAACTTTATTTAGCATGCGTGTGTGGGGAGGCACGGGTGTTCGTGTACCTACCCTAAACATAACAGAAAAAAAAGGACACAGTGTGGAGGAGGAGGCAGAGCTGGGGGAAGTCAACTTGAAGTCAACTGCCCCAAAAGGCAGGTGCAGCCAATCGGAAGCGATCCTGAGAGGTGATGTCACCATCACCTCTCAGGATCTAAGGATGGTAATTGGTGGTGTATTATCATCCTATTCCGGATTATCGGGTCACCAGAGACCCGAATAACCCGGAAACACAGCAAACCGCAGGTCTGAATTGACCTGCGGTTTGCCTCCATCGCCGATACGGGGGAGTCACAGGACCCCCCTAGGCATTGTCACAGAGTGCCTGCTGAATAATTTCAGCAGGCACTCTGTTCCGATCACCGCCTGCCGCGCAGCAGTGATCGGGAATATACAGGGCATACAGGTACGCCCTGTGTCCTTAAGTACCGGGACATCAGGGCGTACCTGTACGCCCTGTGTCCCCAACAGGTTAAAGGGGCGGTCACTGTTAAAGGGATGGCCAACATGAAAGTCACTGTTAGGCAGTCACCATTAAAGGGGCGGCCACTGTGAAAGTTACTGTTAAAAGGGCAGACACCCTGAAAGTCACTGTTAAAGGGGCAGTCTCGTTAAAGGGGTGGCCACTGTGAAAGTCACTGTTAACGGGGCGGTCTCTGTTAAAGGAGCGGCCACTATGAAAAGTCACTGTTAAACAGGCGGTCACCGTTAAAGGGGCGGACACTGTGAAAGTCACTGTTAAACGGGCGGTCACCGTTAAAGAGGCGGCCACTGTGAAAGTCACTGTTAAAGGGACGGTCACCGTTAAAGGGGCGGCCATTGTGAAAGTCACTGTTATGTAATATAAAATTGCAATTAATAAATACCCGAGCAATGCCGGGTCATCAGCTAGTACCCTTTAAAAAAACCTACTTATTATGCTGCTCGCTAGCTGCTCCTTTCTGATACTTCACCAATTCCCAACCAGTCTCTAGTATCCAGTTTGTCTCAGCATGCAGAAAATGACCACTCAACCAATTATGCCCATCAGAACTGGGGCAACAGAGGATCCATGAGGTAAGTTTGATTTTTGTTTTGTACAATTTTTTTCAGAGGCCAAAATATTGCCCTCTTTAAGGGGCAGAAGTTGTGAAGGATCCTCTTTATTCTGAGAGTTTGTGTAGGCCAGGCTAAGATGAAGGGTAACCAAGATAGATGGCCAACTGTAGAGGCAAATGCAATCTATAAATTTATTTGTACAACAAACTTGAAGACTGTGTTCAATCTTCTGGTAATGTTGTACGTTCCTGAATCTAATGTATGCTTTACTTTGGTTTGACAGGCGGCAGTTATATGGATGATTGTTCACAAATGGGACTTTATGGACCAAGGTAAAAGTGCATTCAAAACACCTGCCCTGGGCGATAGGAGAACTTGTACCATTCCTACATGCGGATCCCAGCATTGTTGAAACATCAATCAATCAAGAGTGATGGTCTATCTTTAATGGAGGAAAATGTCCTTTAATTATTCAATGGACAAAGGTTGATAACAGGGTGAGTGGCCAGACGAAGCACAGATCGCGCGAAACGGCCAGCATCCGCAACCTTGTTTTTATGTTTTTGGATAAACGCTGCAAGAAAATTAGGTGAGTGCCACAATTTATTGTTATCTACTTTTTACAAGTTTGGATTGTTCTTACAAGTGCAGAGCACCGCCCGCGATATTACATGCCAATGCAAACAAACTCCGGTCCACCCTAGAAGTAGCAGCAGTGCCGACACCAGGACATTGTTTTTCTTTTTTTTATTGTCATGTACAAAAAGGTTGATAACAGCTAATGGAATATTCTGATAATTTATATTACAAAAATCTCCTGCAATAAGTATAGTAAAGTTATTCTAATTAAGCCCATATAAAAATATTAGTGTAAAACAGGTAGTTGCTATATGAATGGTTGTGAATTGGTCATAACAGTGGTAAAATGTTAGTGACGAGGGACTGCAGACATCTTGTAGTAAAGGGGCAGGTGACCTGTACTGCTAAACTCAGGACGTAAGTCTATGTCATCTGTAGGCACCACTGTGGTCAGGGTAAACTTCTGTAGGAGTGTGGTCAGGAATAGGAAGAGTTCCATACGAGCTAAGCCTTCTCCCGGACATACTCGTCTTCCTACAAGGAAAGGAGACATTATTAAGTTTTCATTCAAAACTATCCTAAACTTAACTTTTTGTGGAGCTTAATTTTAAGTCTATAAAAATATGTTAAACATATGAAGGGTAGTCAATTTTCAACCTACAACTAAAAATTATGCTTTATTATAAAATTTAGCCATCCAAGGGAATGAGTGGTTCCTCAAGATTAAAGCTCTTCTTTAAGCACAAAACATATTTTACCTGCAGAGAACGGCAAGAAAGCTGCATGTTTCTTTATTGCTCCCTTATCGTCCAGGAACCGATCCGGAGCGAAGAGCTCTGGCTCTGGAAACTGTTCAGGATCCTTCAGTACAGTGGTCAATAGTGGGAACACATCTGTGCCCTGAAAGTTAAGGAAATAAGGAGATTAGATCAATTCTTCCCAGGTATTAGTATATTTATGCTGCTTTTATAATCTGCAGAGCTGTATGGGCATTATAATCATAGTACACATCAGCCTCGAATGAAATTACACAAAGACAAAGATATGTATGCCAATGTAGTCCTTGGATGCATTTGGGCCTAAGGCCCAGGTGGTACAAGACAACATTGCTAGCCACCTAAAATTCAACTTTTTACTGAATACAGTGGAACTAACCATTCTAGAAGCCAGTCAATATGAAGACAACAACAAATGACTTCAAAGTATAGTATAGTGTAGGTAGGACAATTATTGTACCTAATGTCCACAAGTTAAGGTGGATTTAGACATGTAGATGAGCACGAGATTGTCACAAAGGAAGTGATCCTCCCTGACAGTCGGCTGCTCATTAAGTGGAGGTGAAGCACTGCATTTACATGCAGCGATAACTTCCACAGTATAAGGACAAGCGGTCGCTATTATGATCACTCATCCTCATACAGCTGCATGTTTCTGGGCTGTTTAGACCACACATTCTGCTGTCCAGAAACGATAATTTACGTGCCTGCATGAACGACAGTTTCACCCGATGAATGAGTGTTTCACTCGTTCGTTGGGTGATTGGCTGCACCTTTAGACGGGCATATTGTCGGGAACAAGAGCTCGCAGGAGCGTTCATTCCAAAGAATCTGCTTTATTGTCTGGATGTGTAATTTCACCTTTATTCGACATAGATTCTAGCATGATTTATGGGCTTATGTATAATTTTGGCAATGGCAGGGTAGCAATTCTTCAGTCTTCACTGTTTCCACTCAATATGAGACCATTTGTATTGGCTTAAAAAGGTCTCCATACACATTTCCACCACCTTCACTGGGGCAACTGGCAATCTAAAGTGTACGGGGGCTCTACATTCATCTCAACATCTCAGCAGTGCTATTATTCTCTCTCCCCATTGAAACACATAATCGGGGGAACCAAATATGTATGTGAATGAGGGAGTTGAGAAAGATAGCTATCTGCCAAATGATTGTTAATCGGAATACTATTAAGTATGGACACTTTTAAGTTCAGTTCACATTATGATTGGAATCCAATCTACATCTGACGTGTAGGCTGTGAAATATTCTCTAAATTTTTTTTACAATGGGAGCCAATAGCAGACATATTCAACTGTTTACAAATCCTTGGCATATGTTAATTGCACTGTTCAGCACTCCACAATTACAGACCAGTTATAGTGTGAACAGTAGCTGACCAAGTTTTATCCTTTCTTTGTCTTAACCCAATGTATTTACCTTGGGGATAGTGTAACCTCCAAATGAGACATCCTCAGTTGTACAGTGGGGAACCCCTGTGGGAACAATATCACTGAATCTCTGGATCTCATAGATTACAGCTTCAGTATAAGGCATCTTGGTTCGATCTTCTGCTGATGGGCAACGATCACCTATCACATGGTCAATTTCATCCTGGATTTTTGCTTAAAAGGATACAAATTTCAAGTTAATTGGTCATAATTAGAGTTGAGCGAACACCTGGATGTTCGGGTTCGAGAAGTTCGGCCGAACATCCCGGAAATGTTCGGGTTCGGGATCCGAACCCGATCCGAACTTCGTCCCGAACCCGAACCCCATTGAAGTCAATGGGGACCCGAACTTTTCGGCACTAAAAAGGCTGTAAAACAGCCCAGGAAAGAGCTAGAGGGCTGCAAAAGGCAGCAACATGTAGGTAAATCCCCTGCAAACAAATGTGGATAGGGAAATGAATTAAAATAAAAATTAAATAAATAAAAATTAACCAAAATCAATTGGAGAGAGGTTCCATAGCAGAGAATCTGGCTTCCCGTCACCCACCACTGGAACAGTCCATTCTCAGATATTTAGGCCCCGGCACCCAGGCAGAGGAGAGAGGTCCCGTAACAGAGAATCTGTCTTCATGTCAGCAGAGAATTAGTCTGCATGTCATAGCAGAGAATGAGGCTTCACGTCAGCCACCACTGCAACAGTCCATTGGCATATATTTAGGCCCAGCACCCAGGCAGAGGAGGGAGGTCCCGTAACAGAGAATCTGTCTTCATGTCAGCAGAGAATTAGTCTGCATGTCATAGCAGAGAATGAGGCTTCACGTCAGCCACCACTGCAACAGTCCATTGGCATATATTTAGGCCCAGCACACACACAGGCAGAGGAGAGAGGTCCCGTAACAGAGAATCTGGCTTCATGTCAGCAGAGAATCAGTCTGCATGTCATAGCAGAGAATGAGGCTTCACGTCAGCCACCACTGCAACAGTCCATTGGCATATATTTAGGCCCAGCACACACACAGGCAGAGGAGAGAGGTCCCGTAACAGAGAATCTGGCTTCATGTCAGCAGAGAATCAGTCTGCATGTCATAGCAGAGAATGAGGCTTCACGTCAGCCACCACTGCAACAGTCCATTGGCATATATTTAGGCCCAGCACCCAGGCAGAGGAGGGAGGTCCCGTAACAGAGAATCTGTCTTCATGTCAGCAGAGAATTAGTCTGCATGTCATAGCAGAGAATGAGGCTTCACGTCAGCCACCACTGCAACAGTCCATTGGCATATATTTAGGCCCAGCACACACACAGGCAGAGGAGAGAGGTCCCGTAACAGAGAATCTGGCTTCATGTCAGCAGAGAATCAGTCTGCATGTCATAGCAGAGAATGAGGCTTCACGTCACCCACCACTGCAACAGTCCATTGGCATATATTTAGGCCTAGCACACAGGCAGAGCAGAGAGGTCCCGTAACAGACAATCTGGCTTCATGTCAGCAGAGAATCAGTCTGCATGTCATAGCAGAGAATGAGGCTTCACGTCACCCACCACTGCAACAGTCCATTGGCATATATTTAGGCCTAGCACACAGGCAGAGCAGAGAGGTCCCGTAACAGACAATCTGGCTTCATGACAGCAGAGAATTAGTCTGCATGTCATAGCAGAGAATGAGGCTTCACGTCAGCCACCACTGCAACAGTCCATTGGCATATATTTAGGCCCAGCACACACACAGGCAGAGGAGAGAGGTCCCGTAACAGAGAATCTGGCTTCATGTCAGCAGAGAATCAGTCTGCATGTCATAGCAGAGAATGAGGCTTCACGTCAGCCACCACTGCAACAGTCCATTGGCATATATTTAGGCCCAGCACACACACAGGCAGAGGAGAGAGGTCCCGTAACAGAGAATCTGGCTTCATGTCAGCAGAGAATCAGTCTGCATGTCATAGCAGAGAATGAGGCTTCACGTCAGCCACCACTGCAACAGTCCATTGGCATATATTTAGGCCCAGCACCCAGGCAGAGGAGGGAGGTCCCGTAACAGAGAATCTGTCTTCATGTCAGCAGAGAATTAGTCTGCATGTCATAGCAGAGAATGAGGCTTCACGTCAGCCACCACTGCAACAGTCCATTGGCATATATTTAGGCCCAGCACACACACAGGCAGAGGAGAGAGGTCCCGTAACAGAGAATCTGGCTTCATGTCAGCAGAGAATCAGTCTGCATGTCATAGCAGAGAATGAGGCTTCACGTCACCCACCACTGCAACAGTCCATTGGCATATATTTAGGCCTAGCACACAGGCAGAGCAGAGAGGTCCCGTAACAGACAATCTGGCTTCATGTCAGCAGAGAATCAGTCTGCATGTCATAGCAGAGAATGAGGCTTCACGTCACCCACCACTGCAACAGTCCATTGGCATATATTTAGGCCTAGCACACAGGCAGAGCAGAGAGGTCCCGTAACAGACAATCTGGCTTCATGACAGCAGAGAATTAGTCTGCATGTCATAGCAGAGAATGAGGCTTCACGTCAGCCACCACTGCAACAGTCCATTGGCATATATTTAGGCCCAGCACCCAGGCAGAGGAGAGAGGTCCCGTAACAGACAATCTGGCTTCATGTCAGCAGAGAATTAGTCTGCATGTCATAGCAGAGAATCAGGCTTCACGTCAGCCACCACTGCAACAGTCCATTGTCATAAATTTAGGCCCAGCACCCAGGCAGAGGAGAGAGGTCCCGTAACAGACAATCTGGCTTCATGTCAGCAGAGAATTAGTCTGCATGTCATAGCAGAGAATGAGGCTTCACGTCAGCCACCACTGCAACAGTCCATTGGCATATATTTAGGCCTAGCACACAGGCAGAGCAGAGAGGTCCCGTAACAGACAATCTGGCTTCATGACAGCAGAGAATCAGTCTGCATGTCATAGCAGAGAATCAGGCTTCACGTCAGCCACCACTGCAACAGTCCATTGTCATAAATTTAGGCCCAGCACCCAGGCAGAGGAGAGAGGTCCCGTAACAGAGAATCTGGCTTCATGTCAGCAGAGAATCAGTCTTCATATCATAGCAGAGAATCAGGCTTCACGTCACCCACCACTGTAAGAGTCAATTTTCATAAATTTAGGCCCAGAACCCAGGCAGAGGAGAAAGGTCCCGTAACAGACAATCTGGCTTCATGTCAGCAGAGAATCAGTCTTCATATCATAGCCTAGAATCAGGCTTCACGTCACCCACCACTGTAAGAGTCAATTTTCATAAATTTAGGCCCAGAACCCAGGCAGAGGAGAAAGGTCCCGTAACAGACAATCTGGCTTCATGTCAGCAGAGAATCAGTCTTCATATCATAGCAGAGAATCAGGCTTCACGTCACCCACCACTGCAACAGTCAATTGTCATAAATTTAGGCCCAGCACCCAGGCAGAGGAGAGAGCTCCCGTAACAGAGGATCTGGCTTCATGTCAGCAGAGAATCAGTCTGCATGTCATAGCAGAGAATGAGGCTTCACGTCACCCACCACTGCAACAGTCCATTGGCATATATTTAGGCCTAGCACACAGGCAGAGCAGAGAGGTCCCGTAACAGACAATCTGGCTTCATGTCAGCAGAGAATCAGTCTGCATGTCATAGCAGAGAATGAGGCTTCACGTCACCCACCACTGCAACAGTCCATTGGCATATATTTAGGCCTAGCACACAGGCAGAGCAGAGAGGTCCCGTAACAGACAATCTGGCTTCATGACAGCAGAGAATCAGTCTGCATGTCATAGCAGAGAATGAGGCTTCACGTCACCCACCACTGCAACAGTCCATTGGCATATATTTAGGCCTAGCACACAGGCAGAGCAGAGAGGTCCCGTAACAGACAATCTGGCTTCATGTCAGCAGAGAATCAGTCTGCATGTCATAGCAGAGAATGAGGCTTCACGTCACCCACCACTGCAACAGTCCATTGGCATATATTTAGGCCTAGCACACAGGCAGAGCAGAGAGGTCCCGTAACAGACAATCTGGCTTCATGACAGCAGAGAATCAGTCTGCATGTCATAGCAGAGAATGAGGCTTCACGTCACCCACCACTGCAACAGTCCATTGGCATATATTTAGGCCTAGCACACAGGCAGAGCAGAGAGGTCCCGTAACAGACAATCTGGCTTCATGTCAGCAGAGAATCAGTCTGCATGTCATAGCAGAGAATGAGGCTTCACGTCACCCACCACTGCAACAGTCCATTGGCATATATTTAGGCCTAGCACACAGGCAGAGCAGAGAGGTCCCGTAACAGACAATCTGGCTTCATGTCAGCAGAGAATCAGTCTGCATGTCATAGCAGAGAATCAGGCTTCACGTCAGCCACCACTGCAACAGTCCATGGTCATAAATTTAGGCCCAGCACCCAGGCAGAGGAGAGAGGTCCCGTAACAGACAATCTGGCTTCATGTCAGCAGAGAATTAGTCTGCATGTCATAGCAGAGAATCAGGCTTCATGTCAGCCACCACTGCAACAGTCCATTGGCATATATTTAGGCCTAGCACACAGGCAGAGGAGAGGTTCATTCAACTTTGGGTAGCATCGCAATATAATGGTAAAATGAAAATAAAAATAGGATTGAATGAGGAAGTGCCCTGGAGTCCAATAATATATGGTTATGGGGAGGTAGTTAATGTCTAATCTGGACAAGGGACGGACAGGTCCTGTGGGATCCATGCCTGGTTCATTTTTATGAACGTCAGCTTGTCCACATTGGCTGTAGACAGGCGGCTGCGTTTGTCTGTAATGACGCCCCCTGCCGTGCTGAATACACGTTCAGACAAAACGCTGGCTGCCGGGCAGGCCAGCACCTCCAAGGCATAAAAGGCTAGCTCTGGCCACGTGGACAATTTAGAGACCCAGAAGTTGAATGGGGCCGAACCATCAGTCAGTACGTGGAGGGGTGTGCACACGTACTGTTCCACCATGTTAGTGAAATGTTGCCTCCTGCTAACACGTTGCGTATCAGGTGGTGGTGCAGTTAGCTGTGGCGTGTTGACAAAAGTTTTCCACATCTCTGCCATGCTAACCCTGCCCTCAGAGGAGCTGGCCGTGACACAGCTGCCTTGGCGACCTCTTGCTCCTCCTCTGCCTTGGCCTTGGGCTTCCACTTGTTCCCCTGTGACATTTGGGAATGCTCTCAGTAGCGCGTCTACCAACGTGCGCTTGTACTCGCGCATCTTCCTATCACGCTCCAGTGCAGGAAGTAAGGTGGGCACATTGTCTTTGTAGCGTGGATCCAGCAGGGTGGCAACCCAGTAGTCCGCACAGGTTAAAATGTGGGCAACTCTGCTGTCGTTGCGCAGGCACTGCAGCATGTAGTCGCTCATGTGTGCCAGGCTGCCCAGGGGTAAGGACAAGCTGTCCTCTGTGGGAGGCGTATCGTCATCGTCCTGCCTTTCCCCCCAGCCACGCACCAGTGATGGACCCGAGCTGCGTTGGGTGCCACCCCGCTGTGACCATGCTTCATCCTCATCCTCCTCCACCTCCTCCTCATCCTCGTCCTCCTCGTCCTCCAGTAGTGGGCCCTGGCTGGCCACATTTGTACCTGGCCTCTGCTGTTGCAAAAAACCTCCCTCTGAGTCACTTCGAAGAGACTGGCCTGAAAGTGCTAAAAATGACCCCTCTTCCTCATCCTCCTCCTCCTCCTCCTGGGCCACCTCCTGTTCCATCATCGCCCTAAGTGTTTTCTCAAGGAGACATAGAAGTGGTATTGTAACGCTGATAACGGTGTCATCGCCACTGGCCATGTTGGTGGAGTACTCGAAACAGCGCAACAGGGCACACAGGTCTCGCATGGAGGCCCAGTCATTGGTGGTGAAGTGGTGCTGTTCTGTAGTGCGACTGACCCGTGCGTGCTGCAGCTGAAACTCCACTATGGCCTGCTGCTGCTCGCACAGTCTGTCCAGCATGTGCAAGGTGGAGTTCCACCTGGTGGGCACGTCGCATATGAGGCGGTGAGCGGGAAGGCCGAAGTTACGCTGTAGCGCAGACAGGCGAGCAGCGGCAGGATGTGAACGCCGGAAGCGCGAACAGACGGCCCGCACTTTATGCAGCAGCTCTGACATGTCGGGGTAGTTGTGAATGAACTTCTGCACCACCAAATTCAGCACATGCGCCAAGCAAGGGATGTGCGTCAAATTGGCTAGTCCCAGAGCTGCAACGAGATTTCGCCCATTATCACACACCACCAGGCCGGGCTTGAGGCTCACCGGCAGCAACCACTCGTCGGTCTGTTGTTCAATACCCCGCCACAACTCCTGTGCGGTGTGGGGCCTGTCCCCCAAACATATGAGTTTCAGAATGGCCTGCTGACGTTTACCCCGGGCTGTGCTGAAGTTGGTGGTGAAGGTGTGTGGCTGACTGGATGAGCAGGTGGAAGAAGAGGAGGAGGAAGCCGAGAAGGAGGAGGTGGCAACAGGAGGCAAAGAATGTTGCCCTGCGATCCTTGGCGGCGGCAGGACGTGCGCCAAACAGCTCTCCGCCTGGGGCCCAGCTGCCACTACATTTACCCAGTGTGCAGTTAGGGAGATATAGCGTCCCTGGCCGTGCTTACTGGTCCACGTATCTGTGGTTAGGTGGACCTTGCTACAGATGGCGTTGCGCAGTGCACACTTGATTTTATCGGATACTTGGTTGTGCAGGGAAGGCACGGCTCTCTTGGAGAAGTAGTGCCGGCTGGGAACAACATACTGTGGGACAGCAAGCGACATGAGCTGTTTGAAGCTGTCTGTGTCCACCAGCCTAAATGACAGCATTTCATAGGCCAGTAGTTTAGAAATGCTGGCATTCAGGGCCAGGGATCGAGGGTGGCTAGGTGGGAATTTACGCTTTCTATCAAATGTTTGTGAGATGGAGAGCTGAACGCTGGCGTGTGACATGGTTGAGACGCTTGGTGACGGAGGTGGTGGTGGTGGTGTTGGTGGTACATCCCCTGTTTGCTGGGCGGCAGGTGCCAACGTTCCTCCAGAGGCGGAGGAAGAGGCCGAGGCGGCAGCAGCAGAATAGGCCGAGGCGGCAGCAGCAGAAGAGGTAGCAGGGGGAGCCTGAGTGACTTCCTTGGTTTTAAGGTGTTTACTCCACTGCAGTTCATGCTTTGCATGCAGGTGCCTGGTCATGCAGGTTGTGCTCAGGTTCAGAACGTTAATGCCTCGCTTCAGGCTCTGATGGCACAGCGTGCAAACCACTCGGGTCTTGTCGTCAGCACATTGTTTGAAGAAGTGCCATGCCAGGGAACTCCTTGAAGCTGCCTTTGGGGTGCTCGGTCCCAGATGGCGGCGGTCAGTAGCAGGCGGAGTCTCTTGGCGGCGGGTGTTCTGCTTTTGCCCACTGCTCCCTCTTTTGCTACGCTGTTGGCTCGGTCTCACCACTGCCTCTTCCTCCGAACTGTGAAAGTCAGTGGCACGACCTTCATTCCATGTGGGGTCTAGGACCTCATCGTCCCCTGCATCGTCTTCCACCCAGTCTTGATCCCTGACCTCCTGTTCAGTCTGCACACTGCAGAAAGACGCAGCAGTTGGCACCTGTGTTTCGTCATCATCAGAGACATGCTGAGGTGGTATTCCCATGTCCTCATCATCAGGAAACATAAGTGGTTGTGCGTCAGTGCATTCTATGTCTTTCACCGCTGGGGAAGGGCTAGGTGGATGCCCTTGGGAAACCCTGCCAGCGGAGTCTTCAAACAGCATAAGAGACTGCTGCATAACTTGAGGCTGAGACAGTTTCCCTGGTATGCATGGGGGTGATGTGACAGACTGATGGGGTTGGTTTTCAGGCGCCATCTGTGCGCTTTCTGCAGAAGACTGGGTGGGAGATAATGTGAACGTGCTGGATCCACTGTCGGCCACCCAATTGACTAATGCCTGTACCTGCTCAGGCCTTACCATCCTTAGAACGGCATTGGGCCCCACCATATATCGCTGTAAATTCTGGCGGCTACTGGGACCTGAGGTAGTTGGTACACTAGGACGTGTGGATGTGGCAGAACGGCCACGTCCTCTCCCAGCACCAGAGGGTCCACTAACACCACCACGACCATGTCCACGTCCGCGTCCCTTACTAGATGTTTTTCTCATTGTTATGGTTCACCACAACAACAAATATATTATTTGGCCCAATGTATTGTATTCAAATTCAGCGGGATATAAATTTGAGGCCTAGTATTTAGGCGCTGGGTGACCGGTATGGATTTAGTGACAGAATTAGACTTGGAAATGCACAGAAGCGTGTGTGTGAAGTTATTCTGAATGACCCTATGTGCACCTTCAATATTATATACCCTTTTAGGGATAGATTTCAAATAGCTCTGATATAGCAGAAACCACTAAATTATGAAATTGCTAAATTGGGAATTGTACTTCAACCCAGAACAAAAAATGTGCTTTGACGGACACTAAATATCTTGCCCAGCAACAACAGTACAGCGGTGGGTAACGAGAGATTTAGAGGGAATTAAATTTGAGGCCTAGTATTTAGGCGCTGGGTCACCGGTATGGATTTAGTGACAGAATTAGACTTGGAAATACACAGTAGCGGGTGTGTGTGAAGTTATTCTGAATGACCCTATGTGCACCTTCAATATTATATACCCTTTTTGGGATAGATTTCAAATAGCTCTGATATAGCAGGAACCACTAAATTATGAAATTGCTAAATTGGGAATTGTACTTCAACCCAGAACAAAAAATGTGCTTTGACGGGCACTAAATAACTTTCCCAGCTACAACAGGACAACGGTAACGAGAGATTTAGAGGGATTTAAATTTGAGGCCTAGTATTTAGGCGCTGGGTGACAGGTATGGGTTTAGTGACAGAATTAGACTTGGAAATACACAGTAGCGGGTGTGTGTGAAGTTATTCTGAATGACCCTATGTGCACCTTCAATATTATATACCCTTTTTGGGATAGATTTCAAATAGCTCTGATATAGCAGAAACCACTAAATTATGAAATTGCTAAATTGGGAATTGTACTTCAACCCAGAACAAAAAATGTGCTTTGACGGACACTAAATATCTTGCCCAGCAACAACAGTACAGCGGTGGGTAACGAGAGATTTAGAGGGAATTAAATTTGAGGCCTAGTATTTAGGCGCTGGGTCACCGGTATGGATTTAGTGACAGAATTAGACTTGGAAATACACAGTAGCGGGTGTGTGTGAAGTTACTCTGAATGACCCTATGTGCACCTTCAATATTAAATACCCTAATAGGGAAACAATAAAAAGAGCTCTGATATAGCAGGAACCACTAAATTATGAAATTGCTAAATTGAGGAATTGTATTTCAACCCAGAACAAGAAATGTGCTTGAACGGACACTAAATAACTCGCCCAGCTACAGCACTAGGGACAGATTTAGCTGGATATAAATTTGAGGCCTAGTATTTAGGCGCTGGGTGACAGGTATGGGTTTAGTGACAGAATTAGACTTGGAAATACACAGTAGCGGGTGTGTGTGAAGTTATTCTGAATGACCCTATGTGCACCTTCAATATTATATACCCTTTTAGGGATAGATTTCAAATAGCTCTGATATAGCAGAAACCACTAAATTATGAAATTGCTAAATTGGGAATTGTACTTCAACCCAGAACAAAAAATGTGCTTTGACGGACACTAAATATCTTGCCCAGCAACAACAGTACAGCGGTGGGTAACGAGAGATTTAGAGGGAATTAAATTTGAGGCCTAGTATTTAGGCGCTGGGTCACCGGTATGGATTTAGTGACAGAATTAGACTTGGAAATACACAGTAGCGGGTGTGTGTGAAGTTATTCTGAATGACCCTATGTGCACCTTCAATATTATATACCCTTTTGGGATAGATTTCAAATAGCTCTGATATAGCAGGAACCACTAAATTATGAAATTGCTAAATTGGGAATTGTACTTCAACCCAGAACAAAAAATGTGCTTTGACGGGCACTAAATAACTTTCCCAGCTACAACAGGACAACGGTAACGAGAGATTTAGAGGGATTTAAATTTGAGGCCTAGTATTTAGGCGCTGGGTGACAGGTATGGGTTTAGTGACAGAATTAGACTTGGAAATACACAGTAGCGGGTGTGTGTGAAGTTATTCTGAATGACCCTATGTGCACCTTCAATATTATATACCCTTTTTGGGATAGATTTCAAATAGCTCTGATATAGCAGAAACCACTAAATTATGAAATTGCTAAATTGGGAATTGTACTTCAACCCAGAACAAAAAATGTGCTTTGACGGACACTAAATATCTTGCCCAGCAACAACAGTACAGCGGTGGGTAACGAGAGATTTAGAGGGAATTAAATTTGAGGCCTAGTATTTAGGCGCTGGGTCACCGGTATGGATTTAGTGACAGAATTAGACTTGGAAATACACAGTAGCGGGTGTGTGTGAAGTTACTCTGAATGACCCTATGTGCACCTTCAATATTATATACCCTTTTTGGGATAGATTTCAAAGAGCTCTGATATAGCAGGAACCACTAAATTATGAAATTGCTAAATTGGGAATTGTATTTCAACCCAGAACAAGAAATGTGCTTGAACGGACACTAAATAACTCGCCCAGCTACAGCACTAGGGACAGATTTAGCTGGATATAAATTTGAGGCCTAGTATTTAGGCGCTGGGTGACCGGTATGGATTTAGTGACAGAATTAGACTGGGATATGGCCAAAAAATGAACAGACTATTGCTGGTTAAATGCACTTGGTGTGACAGCTTCACCCTGATGTAGGCTTTAGCCAAAAAACAACCACACCATTGAGGGTTAAATGCACTTGGTGACAGGCGCAGCTTGCCCCTGATTTTGTATATGGCCAAAAAATGAACAGACTATTGCTGGTTAAATGCACTTGGTGTGACAGCTTCACCCTGATGTAGGCTTTAGCCAAAAAACAACCACACCATTGAGGGTTAAATGCACTTGGTGACAGGCGCAGCTTGCCCCTGATTTTGTATATGGCCAAAAAATGAACAGACTATTGCTGGTTAAATGCACTTGGTGTGACAGCTTCACCCTGATGTAGGCTTTAGCCAAAAAACAACCACACCATTGAGGGTTAAATGCACTTGGTGACAGGCGCAGCTTGCCCCTGATTTTGTATATGGCCAAAAAATGAACAGACTATTGCTGGTTAAATGCACTTGGTGTGACAGCTTCACCCTGATGTAGGCTTTAGCCAAAAAACAACCACACCATTGAGGGTTAAATGCACTTGGTCGCAGCTTGTGCTGGCGCACCACAAGACACAAAATGGCCGCCGATCACCCCAGAAAAATGAGACTGACAAACGGTCTGTGCAGCCTAAAAACAGTGAGCAATTGAGGATCAGCAGCTCAATGATCCACAGCTGCAGATCGATCAGTTAATCAAGTCCTTTGGAGGAGTTAATCTGCCTAATCTCGCCCTACTGTCGCAGCCGCAACCTCTCCCTACGCTAATCAGAGCAGAGTGACGGGCGGCGCTATGTGACTCCAGCTTAAATAGAGGCTGGGTCACATGGTGCTCTGGCCAATCACAGCCATGCCAATAGTAGGCATGGCTGTGATGGCCTCTTGGGGCAAGTAGTATGACGCTTGTTGATTGGCTGCTTTGCAGCCTTTCAAAAAGCGCCAAGAAAGCGTCACAAAAGCGCGAAGAAAGCGACGAACACCGAACCCGAACCCGGACTTTTACGAAAATGTCCGGGTTCGGGTCCGTGTCACGGACACCCCAAAATTCGGTACGAACCCGAACTATACAGTTCGAGTTCGCTCATCCCTAGTCATAATAAGATAGATGATATATGACTGTGCAAGACCTGGTTCAAAAACCTTGATGATACATTAATAAATTACCACAAAATGAATGGTCTTAAATAGGGATGAGCGAACTCGAACTGTATCGTTCGGGTTCGTACCGAATTTTGGGGTGTCCGTGACACGGACCCGAACCCGGACATTTTCGTAAAAGTCCGGGTTCGGGTTCGGTGTTCGTCGCTTTCTTCGCGCTTTTGTGACGCTTTCTTGGCGCTTTTTGAAAGGCTGCAAAGCAGCCAATCAACAAGCGTCATACTACTTGCCCCAAGAGGCCATCACAGCCATGCCTACTATTGGCATGGCTGTGATTGGCCAGAGCACCATGTGACCCAGCCTCTATTTAAGCTGGAGTCACATAGCGCCGCCCGTCACTCTGCTCTGATTAGCGTAGGGAGAGGTTGCGGCTGCGACAGTAGGGCGAGATTAGGCAGATTAACTCCTCCAAAGGACTTGATTAACTGATCGATCTGCAGCTGTGGATCATTGAGCTGCTGATCCTCAATTGCTCACTGTTTTTAGGCTGCACAGACCGTTTGTCAGTCTCATTTTTCTGGGGTGATCGGCGGCCATTTTGTGTCTTGTGGTGCGCCAGCACAAGCTGCGACCAAGTGCATTTAACCCTCAATGGTGTGGTTGTTTTTTGGCTAAAGCCTACATCAGGGTGAAGCTGTCACACCAAGTGCATTTAACCAGCAATAGTCTGTTCATTTTTTGGCCATATACAAAATCAGGGGCAAGCTGCGCCTGTCACCAAGTGCATTTAACCCTCAATGGTGTGGTTGTTTTTTGGCTAAAGCCTACATCAGGGTGAAGCTGTCACACCAAGTGCATTTAACCAGCAATAGTCTGTTCATTTTTTGGCCATATACAAAATCAGGGGCAAGCTGCGCCTGTCACCAAGTGCATTTAACCCTCAATGGTGTGGTTGTTTTTTGGCTAAAGCCTACATCAGGGTGAAGCTGTCACACCAAGTGCATTTAACCAGCAATAGTCTGTTCATTTTTTGGCCATATCCCAGTCTAATTCTGTCACTAAATCCATACCGGTCACCCAGCGCCTAAATACTAGGCCTCAAATTTATATCCAGCTAAATCTGTCCCTAGTGCTGTAGCTGGGCGAGTTATTTAGTGTCCGTTCAAGCACATTTCTTGTTCTGGGTTGAAATACAATTCCCAATTTAGCAATTTCATAATTTAGTGGTTCCTGCTATATCAGAGCTATTTGAAATCTATCCCAAAAAGGGTATATAATATTGAAGGTGCACATTGGGTCATTCAGAATAACTTCACACACACCCGCTACTGTGTATTTCCAAGTCTAATTCTGTCACTAAACCCATACCTGTCACCCAGCGCCTAAATACTAGGCCTCAAATTTAAATCCCTCTAAATCTCTCGTTACCCACCGCTGTACTGTTGTTGCTGGGCAAGATATTTAGTGTCCGTCAAAGCACATTTTTTGTTCTGGGTTGAAGTACAATTCCCAATTTAGCAATTTCATAATTTAGTGGTTTCTGCTATATCAGAGCTATTTGAAATCTATCCCTAAAAGGGTATATAATATTGAAGGTGCACATTGGGTCATTCAGAATAACTTCACACACACGCTTCTGTGCATTTCCAAGTCTAATTCTGTCACTAAATCCATACCGGTGACCCAGCGCCTAAATACTAGGCCTCAAATTTAAATCCCTCTAAATCTCTCGTTACCCACCAGCTGTACTGTTGTTGCTGGGCAAGATATTTAGTGTCCGTCAAAGCACATTTTTTGTTCTGGGTTGAAGTACAATTCCCAATTTAGCAATTTCATAATTTAGTGGTTTCTGCTATATCAGAGCTATTTGAAATCTATCCCTAAAAGGGTATATAATATTGAAGGTGCACATAGGGTCATTCAGAATAACTTCACACACACGCTTCTGTGCATTTCCAAGTCTAATTCTGTCACTAAATCCATACCGGTGACCCAGCGCCTAAATACTAGGCCTCAAATTTAAATCCCTCTAAATCTCTCGTTACCCACCGCTGTACTGTTGTTGCTGGGCAAGATATTTAGTGTCCGTCAAAGCACATTTTTTGTTCTGGGTTGAAGTACAATTCCCAATTTAGCAATTTCATAATTTAGTGGTTTCTGCTATATCAGAGCTATTTGAAATCTATCCCTAAAAGGGTATATAATATTGAAGGTGCACATAGGGTCATTCAGAATAACTTCACACACACGCTTCTGTGCATTTCCAAGTCTAATTCTGTCACTAAATCCATACCGGTGACCCAGCGCCTAAATACTAGGCCTCAAATTTAAATCCCTCTAAATCTCTCGTTACCCACCGCTGTACTGTTGTTGCTGGGCAAGATATTTAGTGTCCGTCAAAGCACATTTTTTGTTCTGGGTTGAAGTACAATTCCCAATTTAGCAATTTCATAATTTAGTGGTTCCTGCTATATCAGAGCTATTTGAAATCTATCCCTAAAAGGGTATATAATATTGAAGGTGCACATTGGGTCATTCAGAATAACTTCACACACACCCGCTACTGTGTATTTCCAAGTCTAATTCTGTCACTAAACCCATACCGGTGACCCAGCGCCTAAATACTAGGCCTCAAATTTAAATCCCTCTAAATCTCTCGTTACCCACCGCTGTACTGTTGTTGCTGGGCAAGATATTTAGTGTCCGTCAAAGCACATTTTTTGTTCTGGGTTGAAGTACAATTCCCAATTTAGCAATTTCATAATTTAGTGGTTCCTGCTATATCAGAGCTATTTGAAATCTATCCCAAAAAGGGTATATAATATTGAAGGTGCACATTGGGTCATTCAGAATAACTTCACACACACCCGCTACTGTGTATTTCCAAGTCTAATTCTGTCACTAAACCCATACCTGTCACCCAGCGCCTAAATACTAGGCCTCAAATTTAAATCCCTCTAAATCTCTCGTTACCCGCTGTACTGTTGTAGCTGGGAAAGTTATTTAGTGCCCGTCAAAGCACATTTTTTGTTCTGGGTTGAAGTACAATTCCCAATTTAGCAATTTCATAATTTAGTGGTTCCTGCTATATCAGAGCTATTTGAAATCTATCCCAAAAAGGGTATATAATATTCAAGGTGCACATTGGGTCATTCAGAATAACTTCACACACACGCTTCTGTGCATTTCCAAGTCTAATTCTGTCACTAAATCCATACCGGTCACCCAGCGCCTAAATACTAGGCCTCAAATTTATATCCCGCTGAATTTGAATACAATACATTGGGCCAAATAATATATTTGTTGTTGTGGTGAACCATAACAATGAGAAAAACATCTAGTAAGGGACGCGGACGTGGACATGGTCGTGGACATGGTCGGACATGGTGGGTGACGTGAAGCCTCATTCTCTGCTATGACATGAAGACTGATTCTCTGCTGACATGAAGCCAGATTGTCTGTTACGGGACCTCTCTCCTCTGCCTGGGTGCCGGGGCCTAAATATCTGAGAATGGACTGTTCCAGTGGTGGGTGACGGGAAGCCAGATTCTCTGCTATGGAACCTCTCTCCAATTGATTTTGGTTAATTTTTATTTATTTAATTTTTATTTTAATTAATTTCCCTATCCACATTTGTTTGCAGGGGATTTACCTACATGTTGCTGCCTTTTGCAGCCCTCTAGCCCTTTCCTGGGCTGTTTTACAGCCGTTTTAGTGCCGAAAAGTTCGGGTCCCCATTGACTTCAATGGGGTTCGGGTTCGGGACGAAGTTCGGATCGGGTTCGGATCCCGAACCCGAACATTTCCGGGATGTTCGGCCGAACTTCTCGAACCCGAACATCCAGGTGTTCGCTCAACTCTAGTCTTAAACTGTAGGTAATCCTTAATCAATAAACAAAAATCACAGAAAAAAGATAAACAAAGATAAAAACATCCTGCACAATGTAATAAATAAATATGCGGATGTCGCTGGCTACATTTATGAAAAGAAATCAGCATATTTATTTATTACATCGTGCAGGATGTTTTTATCTCTATCTTTTTTC
This sequence comes from Bufo gargarizans, assembly GCF_014858855.1. Lineage (NCBI taxonomy): Eukaryota > Metazoa > Chordata > Amphibia > Anura > Bufonidae > Bufo > Bufo gargarizans. The sequence goes on from NC_058081.1 coordinate 647,727,386, forward strand.
TGTGATTTTTGTTTATTATGTACTATATGCTTGAGGGAGTGGCACCTTCAAGTGTGAATGTGTTCCTATTTTATCTTGGGAGTAGCATTCCTGTGCACTTTTGCCCTTCCTATCGAACAAGCTGCCTTGATTAGGTGGTACACATAGGTGCGCTTGCTCCTCCTCCCATTGGTTGCTTGATGCACATGGAGGTGACTAGGAGCAGCACACCATATGTGTGGCGTCTGCGCTCCTGAACATAGATGCCCAATGACTTAGGTAGGTTTAGCGTAGGACCTGCCTGACCTGAGACCACCTTGGCGCTGGGTAGGAGGGCACAGATGTGTTTTGATCAAAATGTATTGGCTAAGAGTCTCAGATATTATTACATCAGAGTGAGGGCTTAGTCCATATGTAATTCTTGCATCTATTTTGTTAGTGCACTATTATCTTTTTTTCTGTGAATCCTTAATCAATACAGTAAAAAAAATCCAAATAGAAATATGATCTCAAATCTTGTACCTTGAATTTGAGGATATTTTAGTAGAGTGAGGAAGCCATATCGAAGGGTGGTACTGGTAGTTTCTGTCCCGGCAAAGAACAAGTTCAGGGAGGATCCTACAAGATTCTTATTATGGAATTCTGATGCTGGATTTTGTTGATCCTATACAAAGAAATAAGAGAGAACTGTCTGCAATTAGTGAACATACTGTATCTCCAATATTTTTTCCGTTGATATTTTTTTTTAAACATGCTGAGAATGCTGTGAAATTTTTTGTAAAAACTCGTACTTCACCAATTGCTGCCATTCCCTTTCCAATGCTTCCCTGATTTTCTGGTCCTTCTCGACACTCAGTCAATAACCGGCTGCAGTGGAGACCAGCCTCAGCCAGTGATTGGGTGAGTAGATAATTACTGCTTGTCGAGAAGGACCTGGAATCAGAAATGAGTAGGAAACCCAGGAGTGATGGGTCCCTGAGATCTCTGCTCATAGAAGAATCTTGTATATAACATGCAAGCTGTCCAAAATAAACACCTAGAATAAGAGAATATTGTCTCTTACCTGTTGCATCTTAACCAGAAAGCAGTCAATAAAGTGACGTGTAGAGTCAGGGTTAAGTGTGCTCATACTCTCATTCACCCTTTCTTGAATAAATGCTTTGGTGTCAACTAGATGCTGAATACCTTTCTGGTGAGGACCAGGAATATGTCGTAGAAGCCCATGGAAGTAAAAGAAAATCTGCAATATTAAAATTGTTTAATTGAATGGGGGCAAATGTGCTTTACTGGAAGGCATTAGATCTAAAGGCAAAATTCATTAAAATAAAATATTGGTACTTACTATACCCCATACAGAATTCATGAATCGAAGAGTCCCAGTGATATTCTTGAGGAGAGACAGAAAATGTTCATCTTTATAACTAAATCTCTTGCCAAAAACAATAGAACAGATGATGTTGGATACAGCACAGCCGAGGAGAAAAGTAGGGTCAAACAATTTCCCTAGGGAGATAGAGAAAAAAATAAATGTTAACTAATACCTATATTAGGCATCCGATGAGGCTACCCTCTCTGCTATTGGATACCATCCAATAAATATGAGCCAATACAACTACACAACATTCGATTACTCATGTATACAGATATCATGCTAAATTGCATGTATATAGATACCATGTAAAAGGTAACAGATATGGCTATGGTAAAATAACTAAACCTAATAAAGAAATACCAGACCGCATAAATATAAATACAGTTTATTGACACAATATAAAAAGTATAGTAAATACATGAAAATAAATGCAGGGAAAAGGCGGCATCCACAAGAGGAAGACACAAGGGGTGATGGTTTTCACAGATTAAATAGCAATAAAAGTGCAAAAATATTCAAGCAATGACAAAGAATCCATTACCCATGATGTGCTTCCTCTGGGATGGCGCCAGCCCTGACGCGCGTTTCGGCGAACCTTCGTCTTCCCCCAGACGGTCTGGTATTTCTTTATTAGGCCTCTCTGATATTGGTTTGACCCTTCAGTAAACAGCCATTTTACTTTTGCCAAATCTATTTATGAAGTACTGTATGACCCGGCATTAATCATTTTGTGTCAACTAAGTGGAAGTCCAGTATTGCTGACATAATATTGAAGTGGTGGTGGAGTAAGGGCCAGTCCAAGGGTAATAAAAATAGAAGACCCTTTTGCAAGCCACAGGAATATTCAGCTATTTGTGACTATTGCAAATTAAAACCAAAATAGCACTCTTAGCCTCTATGTCTTATATATATAAAGAAGGACCTATATATACACGTGTGTGTAGGTATGTATGTTCCGCGTTCATTCAAAAACGCAACCATTGATTTCAACAAAACCTGGTATACACATCCCTTGCTACCTGGAAAGAAATCTTGTGGGGGTCGTACGCCCCTGCACAGCAGCTGCATGGAGTTTGTATGCTACAACTGTTTTTGCTACACACATATTGCTCTGTAACTCAAAAACTCATCAATCAATTTCAACTAAACTTGGTACACATATCACTTACTATCTGGGAATGAATACTGTGGAGGTAACATGCCAGTACAAATGAGTTTCTGTCTGTCCCCAAGTCTGTCTGCCTGTCTGTTCTTTATGCGCGACCAAACGACTGGACATACTGTTCCCAAGATAGGCCCAAAAAAAGACCTGCATTAGCCAATACAAGCCTGCAGGTCTTTCTCTTCATATCCCAACTGCCATACACACGGTCACATGTCCCTTATCAGCCAATAGAAGCTTGCAGGCCCTTAGTCTCCACATACACACAGTTTTACTCCAGGTTTCCATAACAACCCAGCCATTTTATTTCACTGCTGTAGGTCAGCTTTAGGCTAGGGCTACACGACGACAGGCTACAATGCTACATGTGTCGCGTGACATTGATGTCGCACCAATGTCGCGCTACAATTTTTATAATGATAGTCTATGGTGTTGCATTGCAACATGTGATATGCTGTGACTGCGACGCGACAGTCGCGGAAAAATCCATAGTACGACACCATAGCCTATCATTCTAAAAATTGTTGAGACAAAATGTCGTGCGACACATGTCGTTGTGTAGCCTTACATTAAAGGGGCAGGGCACTGTGGAGATCACTGTTAAAGAGGCATTCACTGTGGATGTTACTGTTAAGTGGGAAGGCCACTGTGGAGGTCACTGTTAAAGGGGCGGACGCTGTGGAGGTCACTGTTAAGGGGGCAGGGGCCACTATTAAAGGGGCAACTGCTGTGGAGGTCACTGTTAAAGCAGCAGCGTACTGTGAGGTCACTGTTAAGGGAGCGGGGTCCTGTGGAGGTCACTGTTAAGGGAGTGGGGTGCTGTGAAACTCACTGTTAAAGGGGCGGGCTGCTGTGAAGGTCAAAGTTAAGGGGATGGGCTGCTGTGGAGGTCCCATTTTAAGGTGGTGGGGCACTGTGGGGGTGTCAGTGTTAAGGGGTAGGGGACTGTGGAGTACACTGTTAAAGGCGCGGGGTGCTGTAGAGTTCACAGTTATGGAGGATACCGTCAATATCTTTTAACGACACAGACAAACATTAAATTAAAGAGGACCTTTCACTAGTTTAAAAACTAAAAACTAACTCTATCTGTGGGCAGAGCGGCGCCCAGGGGTCCCCCTGCACTTACTAGTATGTCTGGGCGCCGCTCCGTTCGCCCGGTATAGGCTCCGGTGTCTACAGCTCCCTCTGTTGTACTGGGCAGAGTTTTTGTATTAGGCGTGTCCCTTGCTGCAGCACTGGCCAATCCTGGGAACGGAGCGGCGCCCAGACATACTAGTAAGTGCAGGGGGACTCCTGGGCGCCGCTCTGCCCACAGATATAGTTAGTTTTTAGTTTTTAAACTAGTGAAAGGTCCTCTTTAAATAGATAAAATATACCTGTCCGAAGCCGGGTTCTTCTGCTAGTTCTATTATAAACCAAGGGATGCCCAACCTGCAGCCTTCCAGCTGTTGCAAAACTACTACTCCCAGCATGCCCTAATAGCGTTAGGCTGTCCAAGCATGCTAGAAGTTGTAGTTTTGCAACAGCTGGAGGGTAGCAGGTTGGGCATCCCTTGGTAAACCCATTCTGTAAGTTTATTGAGCAATAAAGTGTGGGCATTGGACAATGGGTTATCATGAGTATCAGATTCAGCTTCTTCAGCATCATGAGAAAAACCATTGCTTGATTTTTTTTGATGATCAATATTAGTTGAGGTGGATGTAACATTGAGGCCTCTGTCTTAGCAGGTTCTTCTCAAAGCAAACATACAAACTGAATTCAAAGATAAAATATATGAATTCTACCAATTGCCACACCACAAATGATCCACTGCATGACGAAGGAGAAAAGTATGGCACGTTAAATGTTTCCACACCTTCAGTTTTGCTGAATTCCTCCACAAGAAACTGAGCCTCCTCCTGGATTCTCTCTTCTATGGTTCTCTTTCCCATCCCAAAGTTTCTAAGAGTAGTAAGTGCAAAGCGTCTCATTTGCTTCCAGCGCTCTCCGTTGCTGCCTATGATTCCTAGAAAAAGAGGTACTCAGTTGGCTTTTCTAAATAGGACAATCCATTCACAAGAAAATTCCAAGTGGAGAATTAATGCCATCTTACCGTGTCCCTTCAGCACATGTTCAGACAGTGGCATCCTCCCTCTTCCACTGAAAGCATCCCTATTGTCTATTAAGGCCTTTTTTACCATATCATATCCACAAAGCATCACAGTTGGTCGAGATCCAAAATATACTGTGAATATTGGACCATATTTTTTCTGGAGCTGCAGAGATAATCAAGTATGAGGTGAAATCCACATATTTGTAACATACTGAAAGTAGTCCAAAGGTTCCAGCACCCATCTTGTAAAAAAAAGTTAAAAACAAGGCATTTATTAAAGCCGGTTAAATCCATGAAAATACATCCATGGAGACTGGTTTTAAGTTTTAAACAACAGGTTCTTGATCATAGCATGATTAAGAACTCGTAGGTTCAAAATGCGTGAGCTGTCTTCACAGATATATCGTGGTGGTTTTATCATCTTAATAAATGTTTTGTCTTCAATGCTTTCAAAATAGGCTCTAGATCCTTTCGATTATTTTCAGTATACTATTCACCTAAAGAGAACATGGCATCTGCCTCAAGTTTATCTATTAAGCACCGGTGAACTGAAAATGTTTATATCTGTAAAGTACCTAGAACGATTAATGTTGTAATTGAGAAATTGTAAACATATTATCATAGATTTCAGGGTTCCCATTTTTCGTCCATGATTGTTCTTGTATCTGTGTTATTGAAGGCTAGTAATTCTCAGTACAGCTTCACTGGTGGCATATTTGCCAAAGGACCATTGTCTTCAATCAAGCATCCAAGCCGAAGGTCCCTTTATTATAGTGATCAGTGGGGTTCCCTGAGAATAAGTCTTTAGGTGGCCAAACACATTAGTCTAACGTTGATCAAAGTGAACAATTGCAACCAAAAACAAACGTTCGTTGGTTGAAATTTAACAACGAATGATTGTTTTAGCCAACATATGATAGACCCTTTTACTTGAATGGGGCTGAGACACAATACCATACACAGCCTATGGCCAGTAGTGATGCTGTTTCTAGAAAAATCCTTCTTTCTAATCCTACACAATGTCACCTTTGATTAAATAATTAAAGTGATGTTCTGAATCTTTACATGTTATACTATCTTCCATAAAATCAGCTTTATATAGTTACCCCCATGGTTTACCTGTTGGAGTGAGAGTAAGAGCTCCCAAGGGTTTACTTGGAGAATGTTGCCAAGCACTGGGAATGGACAAGGACCTGGTGGCAGATGTGGATGGTCTTTAGGTTTTCCTTTCAACCATATTGTCCAGACCAGACATAGTAGGACAATGAGGAGAACAGCTGGGACAAGAAGCATGGTCACTTTTGGTCTCTGCTGGAGAGGTATAATGCCGTTCATCTCCAAGTGCTCTTTTATACAATCTCCTAGGTAGGGGCTCAGGTGATCCTGACTCGTGCCCTCATGGTCATGTAACAGTGGACAAGAACAAAATAATTTTCCACTGAGTAAGTCTATGAATAATTTCCATTATTTTGAAATTGACAGAGCGCAGGCTGACCATATTTCCTAATACTATACTGCAAAGAGCTAAAAATACACAGATCTATGTCCATTCACCCTGCAGTGAGTCACATCTATAGGGTCATATTGAAAATAGCAATGCAATGTGCTACATAGAATCTACAAATATCTACTTTAGAACTTAATTAGTGATGAGCAGCAGGGGTCATATTCAAATTTGCAATATTTTGTAGAATATTCATCGAATATTTGCGAATTCGAATATTCGTTATATTCTACATTCTTTTTTTTTATCGAAAATCGGCAAGGTAATGATCGCGTAATATGCGAATATTACGCGATCAATACAGGCGTGGGTCAAAAACAAATATATTGAATATAGTGCTATATATTAGTTTTTTAGAATATTCGTCATTTTTTTCCATCTGAAGTCATGATTCCTCCCTGCTTAAGTTGCTTGACAAAAGAATATATAGCACTATATTTGAAATATTTGCGAATTCTCGAAGTTGCGATATTAGCGACAAATATTCGTAATTTCTCAACACTAAACTCTATTAGGGTGTCATGCATAAATCAGATAAATTAAAGGGCTTTTCTTCTTTGGACAATCTTCTTTATGTTAGAAGGGTCCCAATAATAAACAACTTATCATAGAAGCCCCCCGCACCCCTTTAGTAGAACTTGGCAGTAAATGTTCAGTTCCTCTACATAGCCACTACAGGAGAAATGAAGCGTTCCTGTTGAAATCACACTACTGTCTGTGTAATGCACAAATGTGCTGGGTCACCTAGAGCCAAAGATATTCCTTGTAGCCACCTTATCTAGTTAATAGGTGAGAATCCGGAACGGAGCCTCCTCTATACTTAAAGGGGTTTTCCAAGACTTTAATACTGATGACCTATCCTCGATCGGGGTCCAACACCCAGAACCTCCACTGATCAGCTGTTTGAGAAGGCAGAGGCACTCGAGGTAGCACCGCGATCTTCTCCAGCTTTTCCTAGGCCAAGTGATGACACGTTCATCGGTCACATAACACATGACCCAGGCACAGTTCGGTCCCATAGAAGTGAATCGGGCTGAGCTGCAATGTCAAGCACAGCCGGTATACAATGTACGATGCTGTGCTTGGTGAGCACGCAGAAGGCCGCGGCACTCACAGGAGCTCCTGTGCCTTCCCAAACAGCTGCTCAACGGGGGTCTCGGGGGTCATGCCTCCACCGATCAGATACTGATGACTTATCCAGAAGATATGTCATCAGTATATAAGTCTCTGAAAACCCTTTTAATGAGGTTGGACTTTTTTTTTATTCAACGGAATACCTATGAATCCTAATATTGATTATATGGCACATACTAAAACATCTTTATTCAATCTTCTGGAACATTTCCTAGATTGTTGAAGTCAGTTCTTGCTTTCCTTCCCCCTGATCAGATAGTCTACTCTCCCATTCAAATGGTGCTCCAATCCATAAGATGCTACAGATGGAGGGGCAAGTGACCAAACATACACATCATGATGCCTCCTCCTTTGAAACAAACATTGACATTCTGCACTTACTGACATGTAAGGGGTCAGACTTTAAAGAATGGATCTTTCTGTCCCTGAGTGATATACTTGGCTCACTTCTATAAGAAGTGAATCAAGCAGACACATTTGTAACCCGAACAAGGCAGTTAGAACAATGCCAGTTGTTCACAAGACTACAGAACTGGACTTCCCCTACAGAAGACACATTTTTCAAGTATTAACAGTGCCTCTTGATGCTCAGGTACCCCTAGGACTTACAGTACGGCAAAAATGGTGGTGACTCTTGCTCCGTTGCTCCCCAGGTCATGCAGTGATGGAAAGCACACCCTTTCTTCCCTCAGGGGAAAACATCCTGGTGATGTGGGAGTCTCTGGCCTGATGTCAGCTGGGGTGTCCTTGGTGTTGGGGGGTGTTGTGCAAAGCAGGGTCCCAAGGAAGGATATGGTGCAATGGTGCAGGTGTTGATACATGTATTGATTAAGCAGATTTAACAGTAGAACAATTTCTTTACTTGCAAATAAAGTTCCAGTCAATGGCTTAACTATTATTGTAGCATCATACTGGTTGCTACGGGGCCTGCAGTAGAAGAAGGCCTGGGTCACCAGGGCTGGGACAGCAGCCAGGCACTAGAGGAGGAGTCATTATTTACACATGGTATCTGAACAGCAACAGGGGGCCCAGCAAACTGCAGTCTGACTATTCAAACTATAGAATGCCGGACCCCTGCTGCCGCAAAGGTCCTGTATGTAAATAATGAAGGAACTAACACACATTAGGTGCCAGTAGCCCAGAGATATTTTGAAGTACATACTGGCATGTGGAGAGAGATGACGACCTGTGTGCTAGTGGAAGGGGGCAGAGAAGGCAACCTTTACGTGGCAACACTAAAATATACAAATGTTCCTTTAACAACTCACTTTCCCTCTGGATTGCATTTCTCTGGGCCCTGAAACTCTGGCTGTGGTCTCCACAGAGTGGCAGCAATGAAGATGGCTATATCTGCTGTAGCCTATCAAAGGCCAGCACAGACGGACCAATGACGTCATAATAATTGTGCGGTCTAAGCCGGGCAGCATATAGCTAGGGGCACAGGCTAGAGGAGGCCTGCACCACATTGCTTATTATTTTTTATTCGGCACCATGCTGTTGGGCCACTATGGGGGGGCATTATTATAACTGGGGTGAACACTATGGTGGCATTATTTCTACTGGGGCACTAAATATAATGTGCATAAGGGGGCATATTTTTGTACTGGCACACATTATGGGGGCACTGTGGGGATACTGGTTCTACTGGGGGAACTAAGAGGGGGTATTTTTTTTACTGGCACAAATTATAAGGGTGATTATTACTATTTTGGGGGCTTATGGTGGGCTTTTTTACTACTGGAGACTATGGGGAACATGATTACTAGTATTGGCACAATGGGGACATTATTACTTCTGGGGTACAATGGTGGACATTTTTACTATTGGGAGCATTGTTAACACTAAGTGCACTCTGGAAGTGAATTATTAGTATTGGTGGGACTTTTGGGAGCACTATTACTGTGGGGGCACCCTGGCACAATATCAGCTTAGCACAATTATTTTTGGGGGACACTATGTTTACAGTACTATTAGTGTAAGGGGCACAATTTGCTTGGAGCAGCCATTTTTTATGGCACTGTGTGCCAATATTTATTGAACGGGGCCCCATATGTGTGGTACTAGTATTTTGAGGGTGACTAGTATAGTATTGGGCAGCATAGTGGGTGCAGTATTAGGGGTGGCAAGATGGGGTATTCAGAAGATAGGAGGATGATGGAAAAGTAGGAAACTAAGATGTCTGTGTGTCAAACTCTGCTGACACAAGAGATGGCTTAAAGAAATCATCATGGTGGTCTGGTCCGAATGGAGAAGATAAGGAAAGAGTATATCAACATCAGAGGAGACATCACTGGATGTGAGTGACATGTAGTGCTGTATTACCCTATATGTTTTGTAGTGCTGTATGTAATGTTTCCCAAGTATGTCTTTAGCAGTAGGGTTGTCGGAAAAGGGTTAGATTGAGAATTTGGCATGGGAGGTGAAGGAACCATTCCAATTTTCGCCCCTGGCAGCAGAAAGGCTAAGTGCACCCCTGCCCACATGTGTAGCATTAAAATCCCAGAGAGGCAGGTGAGTCAATACACAGGAATTCAGGAGCAGTTTTAACTCACACTTGAACTTTGCTTTTGCTTCTGGTACATAGAGGTTACACAAAGCCTGATGGTTACCTCATCTGTTCACCTACAGGGGTCAATACACTTCTCATAAACATCAGCAATTCACATCACATCACATAGGCATTGGGTCTCCTGACTCTTCTCTTGTTCTCCGTCGTCTGCCTTTATCTGGGGGTGCCCTGGACTTGTCTTTTCTTTGCTGCACAGTATTTCCCTTTATATTTCTTTGTTGTTCCCAGTTTCATCCAGTAGGCATCAGTTCATGAGCAATATAGCTCCCTGCATCCAGAATTCATCTACTCTAAAGCCTACTTTCACACAGTTAGTGTCTGTTCAGTGTTTGATCTGTAATTTTGATTAGCAATTGTGAGTCATAAGCAGGTGGGGGTCAAAAACACAGAACAGGTGCAACCTTTCCATTATACCTTATCCCCATGTAGCTTCTGCAACGGGCTCCCTCCCCCCCCCCCCCCCCCCCCCAGAATGATTGAGTCCCAGTGTTTGTGTCACTGGGACTTAATGGTTTGTGTCACAGTGCTCCTACCTGGATACTGTCGATCCCTGGGTTAGGCTCCATAGCAACAAAGGAGTTGTAGTTGGTGAAGTTTAATGGTTTTACTTGAATAAACTTGCTATAAACTTGTGTCATTCAGACGATACTTGATCTTTCTCTTGGCTCCAGCAGGCTAAGGGTGAACTGTCAGGTAAACTTGAATACTTAGCTTTATTCCTCTGCTGCTGTGCTAATCTCTTGCTTTAGACTGGTTCCTATCAGCCTCAGTTACTGTTTCTTATAAGAGTGCACTATCCTGTGACCTGCTTTGCTAAGAAAGGTGTTTGGCACCGTTTTTTCTCTCAGATGTACTAAGGGGGTCATTTATCAAACTGGTGTAAAGTAGAACTGGCTTAGTTGCCCATAGCAACCAATCAGATTCTACCTTTCATTTTTGACAGCTACTTTGGAAAAAGAAAGGTTGAATCTGATCTGAATTTGAATCTGGTTTCCACAGCGAATGCGTGTTGTAATCAAAGCTAAAGGCGGTCCAACGAAATATTTTTGGTGGCGAGGCAGTGTATAATTTCTATATTAGAAAGTATATTATAAGTACAGTACCAAAAGTTTGGACACACCTTCTCATTCAAAGAGTTTTCTTTATTTTCATGACTATGAAAATTGTAGATTCACACTAAAGGCATCAAAACTATGAATTAACACGTGTTAACACAGGTGTGATGGTGTGGGGGTGCTTTGCTGGTGACACTGTTGGGGATTTATTCAAAATTGAAGGCATACTGAACCAGCATGGCTACCACAGCATCTTGCAGCGGCATGCTATTCCATCCGGTTTGCGTTTAGTTGGACCATCATTTATTTTTCAACAGGACAATAACCCCAAACACACCTCCAGGCTGTGTAAGGGCTATTTGACCATGAAGGAGAGTGATGGGGTGCTGCGCCAGATGACCTGGCCTCCACAGTCACCGGACCTGAACCCAATCGAGATGGTTTTGGGTGAGCTGGACCGCAGAGTGAAGGAAAAAGGGCCAACAAGTGCTAAGCATCTCTGGGAACTCCTTCAAGACTATTGGAAGACCATTTCAGGTGACTACCTCTTGAAGCTCATCAAGAGAATGCCAAGAGTGTGCAAAGCAGTAATCAAAGCAAAAGGTGGCTACTTTGAAGAACCTAGAATATGACATATTTTCAGTTGTTTCACACTTTTTTGTTATGTATATAATTCGACATGTGTTAATTCATAGTTTTGTTGCCTTCAGTGTGAATCTACAATTTTCATAGTCATGAAAATAAAGAAAACTCTTTGAATGAGATGGTGTGTCCAAACTTTTTTGGTCTGTACTGTATATCACACCCCTCTATATCACACCTATCGATAGCACACCTATACCAGTCCTTAAAAGGACTTTTGTGGCCCTTATTAGCTAGCGTTTGGTGTCCCTAACAGCCTGTCCCTGCTCCAAAATGCAACCTCTCTCTACACTGGCAAAACACATAATGTAAAATGGCTGCCAGATCGGGTTCTGAAATAGGGTTGTGGGTGTGTCCATGTGCTGAAACGTCCCAATTGGCCGTCCTGTCCCACCTGATGGATGTGTCATGGGTCAAAGTAGGGCGCTATGCAAAAAAATATGGCACGTGCGAATATCGCCATATGTTCGCATGATCGGCAAATCACGAACGAGCAAAGTTCGCCGCAAAACAACCGCCGGGCGAACCGCGGGGCCATCTCTAATGCTGTGCCAGTAAAACCGCTGTAGTATATGATTCCATGTTTTCTGCAACCCCAGGTGACCCCCGAGAATGTGATGGTGGGCTAGATCTAAGACGAGTTTGCGATAAGCCTTGGGGACCACCAACTGTTCAATATGCTCACCCCGTAGTTGGTTTACCCAATACAGCATACCCTGATGAACCACAAAACGGGAAAACACTGACTCGGCCCCAGGTTGTTGTGGTTCACTTTCTACAATTAACACATTCTCCCAGGCTCGGGATAGGGTTGGGTCCCGGTGTTGTGCGGTACCAAAATTGTCCCCGGAGACATTGAGGTCTGCCAATTCAGGACCAGGCGGCAAGTCCTCCACGTCTCTCACCATCACACTCAGTGGGGTTGTCTCCCCTTCTTCCATCGAAGTGGCGGTCACCCCTACCACTGGCCCTTCGGCCTCGGGTTCCCACGGTTGCAGTCTCCCCCCTGAGCAAGGCCACTCTGCTGGGGTTACCCCTGTCTCATGGGTATCGGTAATTCTCATAGCAGGCAACAGTACCCGGAAGCCTGGAAAGTCTTTCCCTATTATGAGTTCACAATGTAGATTTGTGGCGACAGCCACCTCGTGGGTCCATCTACCGGCCACTGTGGTTAGAGACACCAGCGCTGTGGGGTGTTCTTTTAAGTCTCCGTGGATGCACATCACCCCGATTTTTTAGCCAGTATACTCAGTGGACCGCACCAGGGTAGCCCTTATTAGGGTCACCAGACTCCCTAAGTCCAGCAGAACCTTCGCCGGTGTGTCCACTTCCACCTGGCACAAGTGAGACTCTGGGGTAACTGTTGCACACAGCCTCTTGGCATATAGCGACTGACGGTAGTCATAGTTAGTGTCCATGGGCTCAACCCGATGGGGACAGTGAGCCATTTCATGGCCAGCCCTTACATGGCTCCTGAGAACGCCAGCAGACTATCGGAGCCAGATCCGCTGTGGGTACATCCCGGGACGGATGGGGGGGAGATTTCTGGGGTTTGCCCCCTCCTCCCGACAGAACCCTCCCTTAGATTCCTGGTAGCTTCATAGCGTTCCACCAGGTCTCAAGGGCATTGCCAGGAGACAGCTGACCAATCCAGTGCTTGAGAGCATATGGCAAAGCCCTCCAGAACATATCGGCTAACAGACGATCCAGCATAGCAGTTGGACTCAGCACGTCAGGCTGTAGCCATTTTTGCAAGAGGTGAAGTAATTTATAATACTGGGGTCTTGCAGGCTCAGCCAGGTTGAAACCCCACTGATGCACCCACTGGGCCCAGACCAACACATTCACGCTGTCTTGCCAGAATCTCACTCTTGACTTTCTGGTAGTCGGCCGCTTGATCGTCCGGCAAGTCGAAATAGACCAGCTGGGAATTGGATGCCAGGAACGGAGCGACGACCTCAGCCCACTGGTCTCGGGGTAGCTTCTCCCTTGTGGCCACCTTCTTGTACATCGCCAGGTAGGTTTCGACGTTATCTGCGGGTGTCATCTCGGGGATCTCTAGCCCAGCACAGGCTTCAGATCCCAAGACACAAACATGGCTTCTGAGCCCAGCTGCCTTTTTAAGAACAGCAAGGTGCTGTCAAAACCCGGACTGGCATTTAAAATCCTCACCTGGCTGTAAATCAGCCCAGCAGCACATGCTGGGAGGAAAATACCTGTTTTCTCAGACCAAACCTCTCACAGTGTCACACTATCTACATGCAATATATATAATATAATCAAACACAATCTGCCATACTTAAATTACAGTGACAGTTTTTGTTGATGTAAAATGATCATGACTCTGAATATGACCATGACCTTGACTGCTATCATGACCCTGAGTGTGATTATGACCCTGACTACGACCATGACTCTGACTTTGATTACATGACCACAAGGTCACCCAAACTGTGCTTTCATCACTGAGGAGATTGCAGAAAGGGGCACTTATATTGATCGACAGTACAGTTTATCAAATCAATAGAGACTGAGACTGCACATGCCCCAACTCTTCTTATTCTCAAGCCATTATGTCTAGTCTGTACCGTATGACTGAAAGAAAAACCTAAGGACTCATTCAGATGAGCGTGTCCTGTGCGGGAATCACGCTCCATGTGCGAGCATGATTCCCAATTATGGACACTGCTCGTTTAGCAGGAGCGCGCGGCATTATACTGATTTATAATGCTGTGTGTCTCTCTGCATAACCTGTATCTAACAGAATTATATTGACGTAATGCTGTCAGTAAGATTCTGTATCACTAAGGTCATGCAGAGACACACAGCATTATAAATGCAGAAACGGGTAGTGTCCATAAAGAGAAATCATGCTCACACACAGAGCGTGATTCCCGCACAGGACACGCTCGTCTGAAAGCCCTAAGGGTATGTTCACATGGCTAAAATCTGCCACTGATTCATCAGCCTAAGGCCTCCTGCACACGACCGTTGTGTGCATCCGTGGCCGTTGTCCCGTTTAATGTGTTTTTCTGCGGTCCCATTGACTTTCAATGGGTCCGTGGAAAAATCGGAAACTGCACCGTTTTGCAGCCGCATCCGTGATCCGTGTTTCCTGGCCGTGAAAAAAATATGACCTGTCCTATTTTTTTCACGGCCAACGGTTCACGGACCCATTCAAGTCAATGGGTCCGTGAAAATCACGGATGCACACAAGATTGTCATCCGCGTTCGTGATCCGTGTCCGTGATCCGTGTCCGTTTTTTCCTATCATTTCAATGGCAAACTTGACTTAGATTTTTTTTTCATTTTTCATGTCCGTGGATCCTCCAAAAATCACTGAAGACCCACGGAAGAAAAAACGGACACGGATCACGGTACAACGGAACCACGTTTTGTGGGACGTTAAAAAATACTGTCGTGTGCAGGAGGCCAAAGACTGGCATTTCCCATTGCTAAATCCACATTCAAAAATCTACCAGATACAGACTTTAATGTACAAAACTCTACTTTGTGCACACAGTATAAAAATGGAAGAGTTATTTTTTTTTTTGTAGCTGATTTGAAAAACGCTTGAGAGGTGACATGTTGCTTCTTAGAAGCAGAGTTGATTGTGGATTTCATAGAAATCAAAGGGGAGGCGAGAGAAACGTAATCAAAAACTGTTCTAAAACTCTTGTAAAAAGTTGTCTAAAACCACCACCTAATTACAGATCTGCCAGTATTCCAATCATCTTAAATCTAGCGCTGTACTACTTACAACTAACTTCTTGGCAGACAGGAGGCCGGGTGGGCGGCGCTCGTAGTGTAGCTCACTGCGCCTGCGCCGCCTGCTTCATTCATAAAGTGGTCGGCGCAGGCGCAGTGAGCGTAGTGAGTTACGCTACGAGCGCCTGCCCGCCAGGCCTTCTGACTGCCAAGAAGTTAGTTGTAAGTAGTACAGCGCTAGATTTAAGATGATTGGAATACTTTAAACAATACCCACAGGTTAGATATGATTACCGTATACTACAGAGAGCGGGGCCCGGTGTAGTAGAATACAGTGACTGCACCGGGCCCTGCTGCCATTACAGAAACAGATGCCAGCCCCCAATCCCTCCTCCCTCTCAGCATATTCACGGGACGGTCGCACCATTCGCCCCATAAGACGCACTGCTATTTTCCCCCTACTTTTGGGGGGGGGGGAAGTGCATCTTATAGGGCGAAAAATAATGTAATACTGACAAAATATTTTAGTCCTCCTCCTCCTCCTGGATTGGCCCCTTCTGGGTCAGGGCCCCAAAGCAGCCTCTTCCCCTGCTTTGCCTATAGCTACGCCATTGCCTGGAACTTAACCCTGTCGGGGTTCAGGTTCAGTGATTTTATTATTTTCCGTTATAACATGGTTATATTGGAAAATAATAGCATTCTTAAGATAGAATGCAAAAGAATATGGTCATTTACGGGTTAAAAAAACAACTCACCTCATCCACTTGATCACCTTGCAGCAGTCTTTTCTATCTTCATTCAGCAGGACCTGCCAAAGGACCTGCGATGTGTGCAATGACGTCACCACACTCACCACGTGGGAGTGTGACATCCACGCGCACATTCCAGGTCTTTTGGCAGGTCCCGCTGAATGAAGATAGAAGAGACTGCTGCAAGGTGATCAAGTGGACAAGTGGATGACGTGAGTTGTTTTTTTGTTGTTTTTTTTAACCCCTAAATGGCCATATTCTTTTGCACTCTGTCTTAAAAATACTATTATTTTCCGATATAACCTTGTTATAACGGAATATAATAAAGTGAACCCGAAGTTTGACCTGAAGTTCGGCCGAACCCAGAGAACCCAAACTTCCCCGGATTCGTTCATCCCTTACCGTGACTTAACAATTTGTCCATTAACAACGTTTAGAGGGTTGTCTGATCATGGACAATGGGGGCATATCGCTAGGATATGCCCCCATTGTCTTATAGGTGTGGGTCCCACCGCTGGGACCCACACCTATAAGACAATGGGGGCATATCCTAGCGATATGCACCCATTGTCTATGATGAGACAACCCCTTTAATGAACATTTTCCTAATACAATTTTAAATGATATTTGTGGTGAAATTTAGAGAAACATCTGTTGACATTAGTGATGGGCAAAGTTTTTTAAGATTCGAACTGTTCTGCCCAGAAGGGTTAGAAAATGGTTCAGTTCATTCTGCCAGAGTCTTGGTATTTCTCAAGTGGTTAGTGTGGTTATAGCACCATCTAGTGGTGTTAAGTTGTATTACACTTTGTTTTTCTGTTACAAAATTTATTGCATTGTGGGTGGTGGACTGCATTGTGGTAGTGCAATGCATCCTGGGAAAGAGAAGTCTCAAGTCTCCAGAACACATCAGCAGAGCTGTCCTTTTGCATATCTCCTTCTCAAACTCCACCATCCTTGTAAAGGCATATCTGGTGAAAGATCTTCCTTTGTTTCAGGGATATTGTGTTATGCAGAGCTGTTCAGTCTGTTGTAATTGTTACTCAGGGAGTTGTTACTACTGTTAGCTAGACATGTAGTCCTATGTTAGGCAGCTATTTTGCCATGTGCTTCAGTGTTAAAGGGAACCTGTCACCTAAAAAACGCATATAAAACCGCCAGCAGTACCTTATAGTAGCCTCCAGTCTGTTAATAATCATATGCTTGATCGGTTAGTCTGATGCTCCGTAGGTTCAAAAAACGATGTTTTAAGCGCCATCAGCGCTATCTTGCCGGTCAGCTTGAAGTCAAGGGGGCAGCGGCATCCTTGCTTCAAGTCAAGGTAAGCACGCCCCCTAACCGTCCCCTCTCTTGTTGGATTGACAGCCTGCAGTGCGGCCAGGATCGCATAAATCTCACGCATGTGCGGTGCGCTCCTTGGTAAGGTGCGATCTAGTCTATGGCTGTCTCTGTTAGCCGGGTTCCAGCGGAGCACTGCACATGCACGAGACTTATGCAATCCCGGACGCACTGCAGGCTGAGTGTCAATCCAGCCGTAGACTAGATCGCACCTTACCAAGGAGCGCACCGCACATGCGCGAGATTTATGCGATCCTGGCCGCGCTGCAGGCTGTCAATCCAACAAGAGAGGGGACGGTTAGGGGGCGTGCTTACCTTGACTTGAAGCAAGGATGCCGCTGCCCCCTTGACTTCAAGCTGACCGGCAAGATAGCGCTGATGGCGCTTAAAACATCGTTTTTTGAACCTACGGAGCATCAGACTAACCGATCAAGCATATGATTATTAACAGACTGGGGGCTACTATAAGGTACTGCTGGCGGTTTTATATGCGTTTTTTAGGTGACAGGTTCCCTTTAATGCAAATAGTACATGCTATCTATACTTTATACTTATACATATTATTTGTATTCTTGTAGTTTTACCAAAAAATCCTGTTTTGCAAATCAACAATCCTGTTTTACCAATAAACAAATTAGACTACAAAGAACAGTCCTCTTATTTGGAAGACAGGAATGGTTTATGCTGAATGTCAGACTGCACACTGTGTGAACGTGTATGAAGACAGAACACAAACTTTTACCAGAATTTCGTCTGAACCCGAAACTTCCACGGGTTCGCTTATCTCCATCAGATACCATATTACTGAGATGTTCTCTTCTTTTGCTCTGCACTTCTTTCAGTTAAGCCTCATGCACACGACCGTATGTATTTAGCGGTCTGCAAAAAATACAGATAACGTCCGTGTGCATTCCATATTTTGTGGAACGGAACAGCTGGCCCCTATTAGGACAGTACTTTCCTTGTCCATAATGCGGACAATAATAGGACATGTTCTATTTTTTTGCGGAACGGAAATACGGACATACGTACATTGAATGCAGATGAAGTAATTTCCCTATGAGATACCATATTACTGAGATGTTCTCTTCTTTTGCTCTGCACTTCTTTCAGTTAGACCTCATGCACACGACCGTACGTATTTTGCGGTCCGCAAAAACGGATCCGCAAATAATATGGATGACGTCCGTGTGCATTACATATTTGGCGGAATGGAACAGCTGGCCCCTAATAGAACAGTACTATCCTTGTCCGTAATGCGGACAATAATAGGACATGTTCTATCCTTTTGCGGAACGGAAATACGGACATCCGGAAATGGAATGCACATGGAGTAACTTCCGTTTTTTTTGCGGAGCCATTGAAACAAATGGTTCTGTATACGGTCCACCCAAAAAAAACGGAACGGACACAGAAAAAAATACGTTTGTGTGCATGAGGCCTTAGGCTAGGTCTACAAGACGACATTTGTCGCACAACATTTTGTCGCACCAATGTCGCGCAATAATTTTTATAATGATAGTCTAAGGTGTCGCACTGCGACATGTGACATGCTGCGACAGTCGTCGTGTAGACCTAGTCTTAGTCTACTCTGATGAATAAATGCAAATTCTTCAGTGCCACCCCTGAGTGATTACGAAATTTGGCTTTCGATGTCAATACTCTGCACCTGTCTAGGAATTTATTAACCCACGCATTGCATTTGCAAACATCAGCTCTGCCAAAATAAGAAAACTGGCATGGATTTCTTTGACAGACGTAATGGATGTCCTTGATCGAGTGGAACCACGTCCTTGGATATAACAGCTACAACAGGAGGTAAAATAATTTAAAGGGACACTTCCATCAGAAAACACATTTATTTTTTTCATTTTGTTAGTAATTTACTATTGAAAATCAAATTAACAAACTATTGTTCTTCTGTAGCAGAGAGAGATGCACGTTTTTAATGGTAGAACAGAATAATTGCAGTTCATGACTGTGCTGCCCAGGGAAAGGTTTATCTGCAATGTTATCCTAATTAGAATAGTAGGTGGAAGAATGGAATGACTGACAGAATGACAACTCCATTGTTATTTTGACAGGCTTAAAGGGGTAGGCCACTTTCTGGTTATTGTTGACCAATGTGTCTGTAAGATTATTATATGGCACTTATATAGCCTTTGTTAAAATTCTGCACCATTTTCTATATTTCATAAGGTATGCCCCCTAGTTTGCCAAGTCTTTTGTTCTGTCCGCAGAGAGGACTTGTCCATAAAATGCCACTGGTGGAGGGTCCTGTGACCAGGAAAATCACCTCCATGTGATGGCTCCTATATTGAGATACACCACACCTGTCATCTGCATTTGCCCTGTTAGGAGTTTAGTGCAGACGCAATGGGCCAGATTTATCATTAGCTCAGGTCAGAATAATGGAGTGAAAAAGTCCCCAAAAAAGTCCCAAACGCTAAAACTGCGCACAAATTTGCGACTTTTTTCTGCTCTGCACTATGCTCGCCAGTTTTCTGAAAGTGGGCGTGTTTTCTTATGTAAATGAATCTCTAGACAGATTTACTATTGGGACTATTTAAAAAGTCACAATTTCACTCCAGTGAGGACCATGCTTATCTTATGAAACTTTTTAATAGAACATGCGGCTTTTTCATAAAAACGTGCGACTTTTTCGTAAAGATGTGCGACTTTTGTAAAGCTGCTTACTGACGGATAAACTGCTACCGTCAAACCACATTTATTACAGTCTTAAAGGGCCGATCATAAATCTGACTTGGCTAAAACTGACTTTAGCCATATGTGAAAGAGGAGTCAGCTGTCAGAGTCATGATAAATCTGGCCCCATGTGCTTGAATGGAGGAGACATCGCAAGGAAATTATTTACCTGGTCCATCAGCGGCCATTTTTTGGACAAGCCCTTTGTGTGGACAGCACAAAAGACTTGCCAAACAAACCTTATGAAATATAGAAAATGGAGCAGAATGTCAACAAATAGTCATCCTATATACACCAACAAGTAGCCAGAGAGTGGCCAATCCCTTTAAGCCTATATTATATGTCGTGAGAATCGAATGAAAAATTGCAACATCATTTGCAAAGGAGCAATCTTTGCACTGTGTGATGTTTCCAGCGATCGCAAAATAGTTTTATTCTCGCTAATCGTGATCTTTCAGCATGCTAAAAAATTCTCATTCATCGAATGCATATCAGAGTGTGTAGTAAGTCATCACCTCCTTTCTTTGTGTGTAATATATGCATTGACGAATGGTTAGCGAGTTTAGAACGATCAAATTACCGATTACTACAGTGACCATTGCTCTGTGTAATGTGAGCACTTTTGAACGTCCACGATTTGATCCTCAATCGTCATCGGTATGAAATCTACTACAGCCCTTAGATAAAGATCTATACAGAGGAGCAGTGGGTTTATACGTGTGATGTGAGATGCAGCCAGCCAGGTGTGGTGCTCTAACTGAGTTACTGTAATACCCCAGAGTTGGGGGTATTAATCCTCCTGGGAGAGTGGACTCGTCTGACTTCCTGCTAGGAGAAGAAAGTTTAGTGTGATTCATGATTCTATGGTTAGAGTTAGGCAGAGAGGGGAAGAGAGAGGACCCTCTCCTGCCAGAGAGTGAGGAAGCAGCTCCTAGAGCACCAATTCCCCAGAATTGAAGTAAGGACTCAAGTAAAGTCTTGGGATCATAGAGAGCAGAGTGAGTGCAACATCATTTCTACAGACAATGCTGTAAGGTGAGAGAAAATGGATAAAAGACACCCTCATCACCAAATAACCACTAGTCCAGCCACATCTAAGTACAGAATTGCAGCCATCTTATCTGCCACCATAACTCCTCAGCGGGTGGCAGGAGAGAATGGCACTAAAGCCTGCTGTTACTGTTTGTATTTTCAAATTCTGTGTTGTACTTTGTAAAAAATACTTTGTTACATTGAATCCTGTCCTCATTCTTCAGTGCTATAACATTCACTGCAAAGGAACCCAGGGACTGATGGCCTTAGGTGGGACACCATGACACTACATCAGGACCACTACCACTCCTTTCCTCTACACCAGCTCTCATGGGGCTTGCTGCATTACCACCTTTCTCTCCTTCCTGGTCTGACCACTGGTCTGACAGAGAATGTTAAGTAAGATTGTTTGCCATGTAAAAAGTTTAGACAGGGACTAATATACCTGGATTGACTTCAAACATTTATAGCTAGAAAATAGAATATTCCCATATAGTTTGTTACTATATGCTAAACATTTGAAAAATAATAAGTATCCATTTAATCTACTGAGATACGTATACAATATAAAGCACTGTTCTCTGACCTGTAGTCCTCCAGCTGTTGCAAAAAAAACGACTCCTATCAGGAACACTGGAAGTTGTCCAAAGGCTGTAGAGACCACTCCTCTAAAGATTAGTAATGAGTAAAATGTGTTAGGGTACATTCAAACAACAGTGAAAAATGGCCATATGATAGTAGCTCCTTATGGGAACTATAAAAACGTTTTTATAAATAAAAATAAAAGTTCAAATCACCCCCCTTTCCCCAAAATGAGAATAAAAAATGTAAAAGAAAAATGCATATCATGGGTATTGCCACATGTGAAAACGGCCATACTATAAAAATATAAAAGTATTAATTCCATACGGAAAGGCGAAATGAAAAGAAAGGGTGAAAATGGCCGGTTTGTCATTTTTTGTTTGCTTCTCCTCACACCCAAAAATTTTATAAAAGTGATCAAAAAGTTGTACACACCCCAGAATGGTATCAATGAAAATTACAGATAACCCCCACTATATATGTGCCCCTATATATAGGGACACAAAGGGTGCTGTAATATATAGAATGGGGCATAATGGGGGTCACTAAAGGGGGCAATATAGATAAAGGAGGGCACTAAGGTGGCCATAACATAAACTGGGGACACCATGGGGGACAATTTATGTTCTGGGGGCACTATACAGCAGCATAATATATACTGGGGGGGGGCACTGCATGGGTTGGGGTTTTAAAAAAACTTAATGAAATTCATCTGTTTTTTAAAACCTGTTAAAAACGGATGCAAAACAACTGTTAAAAATGGGCACGGACAGCGTATCTGTTTTTAACGGCATTTTTTTTTTTCATTATCATGTCAGTATACCCTTACAGAGCAAAAGATTAAAAAATAAAAATCTGTCACATTCCTTGACATATCAATCACAAATGAAATTTTTGTAGAATATTGTACCGATAATAACAAGATCGAATTTACCTTGGGGTTTTAGAGAGTAAGGGGGCTAAAAAGGTGCCCCTGTTCTATATAAAAGAACCTGTTACTATAATATCACTTAGGGAAATTTACAAAATGGCTTAGAAACTTTCAATTAGACCATTGGTAAAAAATGTATAGGAATATTTACAGGGGGGTAAAAATGTACGATAATGGTGGGAAGGGGAAACTTTTTCTAAGTTTGGTATTGAAGCCTTTGGTAGCGGTTATAATTATGAGTCCTTCATACAATGCAACCCCTATATTCATTAGTCATCATCAGCATCCTAGTAAATTATTGTACTACATTGCCAAGGTCCATTTTTTTTTTTTTGCATGCTGAGTGGACAATGCACATTAGATTAGCAAATACAGTGTGGGTCTAATACCTGATCTAATACTGGTCTCTAATGTAGATCATTTTCTGTTCTAGTTGTCACCATGTACCTATGATTGTACCTATATACTATGAGAACATCTCACCACTGACTAGGTGAGATTGCCATTGACATACAACCCTATTGGGCCAGGAGACCCTCTCATCTATATCAATGACTATATTCGTAATTATTTAATTTTTTCGCGAATAATATGCGATTATTTTAATCGTGTGTTGCGATTTTTCTAGTATAATAGTATAAGGCAATGGTATTTTACGAAATTTCGTACTATTGCTCTAACTTCATCTTTTAGAATATTACGAATATTCTAAAAGACGAAGTTAGAGCAATATTACGAAATTTCGTAAAATACACATATATATTGTAATTTAGCTAATATACTGCTATATTAATTTTTTTTTCTTTCATTTTTTTTCCCTCTTCTGAACTTAAGTTTGTAAAATATGTACACTGTTAAAAAAAAGTTAATATAGCAGTATATTAGCTAAATTACAATATATATGTGTATTTTACGAAATTTCGTAATATTGCTCTAACTTCGTCTTTTAGAATATTCGCAATATTCTAAAAAACGAAGTTAGAGCAATAGTAGGAAATTTTGTAAAATACACATATATGGAATATAGCAGTGCGAAGCTGAAATTGCGATGCGATTAATATAACACGAAATAATCGCATGGTGATTTCTACTTAGTACTGCTATAGTCCATATTCGGCGAATATGGAATATAGCAGTACTATACTTCGAGTTATATTCATCGCATGGCGATTTCAACTGATGGACTATAGCAGTACTAAGTAGAAATCACCATGCGATTATTTCATGTTATATTAATCGCATCGCAATTTCAGCTTCGCACTGCTATATTCCATATATGTGTATTTTACGAAATTTAGTACTATTGCTCTAACTTCGTCTTTTAGAATATTACGAATATTCTAAAAGACGAAGTTAGAGCAATATTACGAAATTTCGTAGAATACACATATATATTGTAATTTAGCTAATATAGTGCTATATAAAAAATTTTAACAGTGTACATATTTTACAAAACTTCAGAAGAGGGAAAAAAATTTAGAGAAAAAAAAATGATTATAGCACTATATTAGCTAAATTACAATATATATGTGTATTTTACAAAATTTCGTAATATTGCTCTAACTTCGTCTTTTAGAATATTCGTAATATTCTAAAAGACGAAGTTAGAGCAATAGTACGAAATTTCATAAAATACACATATATGGAATATAGCAGTGCGAAGCTGAAATTGCGATGCAATTAATATAACACGAAATAATCGCATGGTGATTTCAACGTAATTCTCTAATCCGACAGTACATTCTAGTATATGGAGCGTCCCCATGGTGATGGGGACGCTCCATGAGCACGGCAACGGGCACTGAATGGAGCATTAAAAAAAAAAAAAAAAAAATATTCGATTTCGCGAATATATAGCACTATATTCTAAATATTCGCGAAATCTCGAAATCGCGATATTCGAGAAAAATATTTGCAATTCGAATATTCGCGCTCAACACTAGTGAGCTTAACATTGACATTGAACTTTGAAAACCTCCCTTTAATGATTATGATAGCATACCACTGATATGGTTATATGTGTAGTATGCAAAAAAATAAAATAAAACCCTGTCTTGACCAATTTAAAGCTTCTTCTCTATATGGTTGTTTCCTGGGACATAGGTAGAAGCTGCTCTTCCACAACCACCACACCATTGCATAATTTTCAGTATAAAAATGAGTTTATTAAACACAATGTACAAATTAAAGCAAAATCAGTTTGAGAGGTTGACACTTGTGCACAGGAAATGTAAAACCTAAATGGTAGTAATAAAGAGGTCAATATATGTAGATATTTATTTCTTCCTTATTGGACAAAATCACTTAACAAAATCAATCATTTTGACAGACTGGCATGAAGGTATCTCTAACCCCTCAAACACAAGTGAAATGTCACAGATACATAGGATGATATTATCTAAAGCCTACTCATTGGTCGTACGGTACTTGACTACTGAGAATTTCCTTGGACTGTATTATGTTATATCAAACTTCCCTTGATCTTCAACTAAGGTTCCTTAGGGTAATTGCTGGAGTCTTACTTTGGGGCAGTAGGTACACAATAGAAGATGTTTAAAAGGCAAATCCTCCAAAATCAAAACCATTGAAATCCTGGTCCATGCCTTCAAAATCCACATCATACTGGCAGCCTTCTACATCTGTTGAAGGGTGGTAGCCCAGCTCTCGGAAATCTGGTGGAGCGTTGTCAATAGAACGAGAACCATGACTTGAAGTTACCATGTACCCCAGTGTTGGACCTGCAGCAGCTCCTCCCATGAGCACACAAGCTGTCTTCACCCCCCAATGCAGTTGGGAACCATGACGGAGGCAATGTGGAGGACATTTTTCTTTACAATGAGCTGCTCTACCTGAAAAGAATATAATTAAAGAAATATTATCTAAAAAAAAAAACCTCTGTATATATCTATTGTAACAAAATGATGGAATATATGGAATAAAAGCAATATCTTAAGAGGATCATAACTAAAGATGAGCAAATTTCAAAAAAATTCGATTCGGAGCGGTCTGCTGAATTTTCCCCAAAAATTTGGTTCAATACGAATTTATTCGAGGCAAATCGCTTTAAAAACGGCTATTTCCTGGCTGCAGAGAGCCTGTATAGGGGTGTAGAACACTGTGCCTTGCAGTAACACGCATAGGGAGTCTGCTGTGGTAGTGAAACAATACTGTCAGTCAGTATGACAAGCAGATGACAGGCGTCGCTCTTAGAATCATGTCACACTTCACTTATTTGGGCAGTCACGGGGCCAAAACTAACCAAATAACTCAAGTATGAACTCAGCCTTACAGGTCGATGTTAGCGCCAAGAAGAAGCACACTCCTTTTACTCCGTCGGCAGCTGATTCCACATAGATGTCTACAGAACCTGTTCTATTAAACGCTTATACAAGTAGAGCTCCCGACAGAGTGGAGAGGGTGTCAGCAGTAAGTTTGTGTTGACGTCACTGATTATTTTGCCCTTCCTCTGATCCGTCAGAACAATAACCCCCAAAAATGGATCCTGTCTGTGGAGCATCCGCCTTCACTCGGTCAGCATTTGGTCAGTAATCCATCAGTATTGCTAATGAAAAAAAAAAAAAACAGGAGTGGATCCAAAACAGAGATGACACGTGAATGGAATATTTGCACGTCTTCTGTATTTTGTACCCACTCCTGCTTTTGGCTACCAAATCATAAGCCAATTCTGATGCAAAATAGTGACCATGTCATGCAGGCCTTACAGCTGTTACATAGACAGGATCCGTTGTGCATCTAATTTTTCCTTCCTTCTGATAGATCAGAATAAGGGTCAAATAAATTATGATGTCAGCTAGGCCGAAAAGCAAAATAGTGGCCCAGTCATAAAGTGGGGAGGGTGGGAACAGCATGAGAAGTCCACAGAGTGGCCCTATGACAGTGGTGAGGTGAAAGCAGCATGAAGAGACCACAGAGTGGCCCAATGACAGAGTCTGGAAGTGGCAGCAGCATCAGGAGGAAGAGGCCACAGAATGGCACAATGACAGTGTGGAGGTGGCAGCAGCATCAGGAGGCCACAAAGTGGCATAATGACAGAGTGTGGAGGTGGTAGCAGTAGCATCAGGAGGCCACAGAGTGGCAAAATGACAGAGTGTGGAGGTGGCAGCAGCAGCCTCAGGAGGAGGCCACATGGTGGCACAATGACAGTGTAGAGGTGGCGGCAGCATCAGGAGGCCACAGAGTGGCACAATGAAAGAGTGTGGAAGTGGCGGCAGCACCAGCATCAGGAGAAGGCCACAGGGTGGCACAATGACAGTGTGGATGTGGCAGCAGCAGCATTAGGAGGAGACCACAGGTTGGCACAATGACAAAGTGTGGAGGTGGCAGTAGCAGCATCATCTGGAGGAGGCCACGTGGTGGCACAATGAGAGAGTGTGGAGGTGAAAGCAGCATCATCAGGAGGCCACAGAGTGGCACAATGACAGAGTGTAGAGGTGGTGGCATTAGCATCATGGGGAGGCCAAAGGGTGGCACAATGACAGAGTGGAGGTTGCAGCAGCATCAGGAGGCCACAGAGTGGCAAGGTGACATGGTGTTGAGGTAGCATCAGCATCAGAATACCACAAAGTGGCAAGGTGACATAGTGTGGAGGTGGCAGCAGTATCAGGAGACCACAGAGTGGCAAGGTGACATTGTGTGGAGGTGGCAGCAGTATCAGGAGACCACAGAGTGGCAAGGTGACATAGTGTGGAGGTGGCAGCAGTATCAGGAGACCACAGAGTGGCAAGGTGACATAGTGTGGAGGTGGCAGCAGTATCAGGAGACCACAGAGTGACAAGGTGACATAGTTTCGAGTTGGCAGCAGCATCAGGAGACCACCAGAGTGGCAAGGTGACATAGTGTGGAGGTGGCAGCAGTATCAGGAGACCACAGAGTGGCTAGGTGACATAGTGTGAAGGTGGCAGCAGCATCAGGAGACCACAGAGTGGCTAGGTGACATAGTGTGGAGGTGGCAGCAGTATCAGGAGACCACAGAGTGGATAGGTGACATAGTGTGGAGGTGGCAGCAGCATCAGGAGACCACAGAGTGGCAAGGTGACATAGTGTGGATGTGGCAGCAGCATCAGGAGACCACAGAGTAGCATGGTGACATAGTGTGGAGGTGGCACCAGCATCAGGAGACCACAGAGTGACCCAGTGACAGTGTGGGGAGGTGGATGGCAATACCAGTACCATCTGAAGATGGTGGGTGAAAGGAGCATGTGGCATCAGATGTGTGGCATCAAGCAGGTGGCAGCATCAGAATAGTAGCTGAGGCAGGTAGACAGAAGAAACCAGTCTCTTTTATCAAAGTGTTTTTCTGGCACCATGGATGATCTAGTCTGATGTATCAGGCATTAGTAAGTGGAAATCCTGGCTGATCGACGCCTGATTCATCTTGACAAAGGTCAGTCTCTCCACATTTTGGGTGGACAGGCGAGTTCTTCTTGGGGTAACTATGGCCCCTGCCGCACTAAATACCCGGTCTGATACCACACTATTGGCCGGGAAGGACAGCTTTTCGAGGGCAAACTCTGCCAGTTGCGGCCACAAATCCAGTTTGGCTGTCCAGTAGTCCAGCGGATCTTTAATGTGGGGTGTCAGGGTACTGTTCAAGTATGCCACCACCTACTGGTTCAGGTCCTGCTCCAGGTCTAGCTGCTGCTTCTACTGGTGAGTGGTTTCTTCACTAGGCGGGGGAAGAAAGCTGCTCATCAGCAACTCTAAACTCAAGTTGCTGCTGGTGGAGCTGAAACTGCTCCTACTTCCCCACCCTGCCACAGCAGCCATGGCAGAGGAATGTGAGCACCCTCCTTCATCACTACTTGCCCATCTACCAGAGGAAGCAGCGGATGTCTCCTCCACATCTTGGCTGGCCAGTAGCTGCTGACTGTCTTCTAATAGCGCATCCTTGCTGTATAGTGGAGCTGAGCCCACAGCATATAATACTTCTCTGGCTGAGGGAACAGAAAAGGACAGAGGCAGGTTGAGGACAGGTGAGGGCACAGGGCCTGCTCCCAGGCCATGCCAACTAAGGGTTGTGTCTGACGAACCCACCGACTCTTGGCTGGGGGTGTCTGATGTCACTTGGGATGAAGTGGATGACCGAGTCAACCATTCAAGAACCGCTGGGTTGCTGGTGAAGACACAACCACTAGATGACACTGGGAGCTCAGGACTCTCGCTGCGACTCCTGCTGCCAAGCCCCCTTACTCTGCTGTGACCTTTGCCTGCACCAGAAACATTTAGGTCTCTTCCACTACCCTATGCAGGGCCTGGCACTTCTCTGTCTGACATACTGTTAGATCAAATAAATACATAAAAAATAAATTACCGTAAAACACCCTAAAAAAGTCTGTAATTTTCTCACTTCACCACACAACGGCTAATAAGCCCTGTTTTTCCACTAATATACGCCAAAAAGAGCTTTAGGACTTATAACTGCACCGCTGAACAGCAAATAGGCCCTTACTTTATGTCCACTTATACATGCCACAAAAGGTTTTAGAACATATAACTGCACCGCTAAACGGCAAATATATATATTTTTTTGCCACTAATACACGCCAAAAAGGGCTTTAGAGCATATAACTGCATTGCTGAATGGCAAATATATTTTTTTTTTGTTGCTACTAATATATGCCAAACAGTGCTGTAATTTTCTTACTTCACCATACAATGGCCCTTTTTTACCACTAATAGAATCTAAAAAATGCCTTAGAACATATTACTGCACCGCACAATAAGACATATAAATATTTCCTTGTAATAAACCCTGTTAATGGCTGTATCAAACAGCACTTGCACCCTAATAACAAGAACGGTTTGCTGGAATTACAGAGCTGTATAATGGCAATTTGGATCCGCAGTCAGTACAGCAAGGTGTAATAGGATTGTTCCTATTACCCAGGCTGTAACCTCCCCTACTGAACCCTGTTCTACATAAATACTGTGGAATGATTCCTCCCTATCCTTTCCCTGAACTTCTATACAGCAAAATAAAGGTTTTAAAGTCTTTTCTACACTGTTCCTAGCGCCTGCTGACGTCTCTCCCTGCACTAAGTACACTGGAAAATGTCTGAATCCAAGATGGCTGAGGCTATTTATAGGGCTGTGACATCACAGGGCTGGCTGATGATTGGCTGCATGCATGGCATTGTGGGTGATCCCTCATTCCCATGGAAGTGAATAGAATTGATCTGCAATACCACACACAATCTGTGGACAGGTGTGGTGCTGTTTATGAGAGACAAAAGCCCTTCAAATGTGGAAGTCAGCTATTCAGAGGTGGGCTATTAAAGATGTGAAAAGGGTTTAGTTAAAAAAATATGAACTCTTTGTGGGACCCTAGAAGGTCCATTGCGCGGAAAATCAAGTAACGCGGCCTTAGTGTAATCCCCTCTATTGATTTGCAAGAACAGTAGACTTAATTACCATATTAGTAGATAAAATAGACTTTGCAAACCTTCTTTTCCTTGGGTCTTGTCCTTGGGTTGATTTGAAATATCACTCCAGCAGCATCTCCGGATAGGGGATTTGTTGTGCAGTCTACAACTGTTGGGGGAAAGTGGAGGCTGCGACAAACTCTAAAACATGTAGAGAGATATGTGTTATGTATCGATGACCAAGTTTTTACAATTTTATAGCTTAAATGAAAGAACTCTAACCAAGCCAACCAAACTCTGGAATGTCCATGTTCTCCTAATCACATTGCAACAGCAATTTATGTCCTAAATGTCCTACGTCCTTCTGGGGGAGAGGAACTTTCACCCATAGGCACCTATTTTAGGGGCTATTCACGAAGACTTTGTAATAATTTTTTGAATGGGCTGGTCCCTGAAACCTGTCATTGTACTGAACTCTTTCATTCACTATAAAGTTGATACTTTTACCCTTCATGGCAGTACTTGTACCTGATATTTTCTCAGAGTCCTCCTGCATCTTTCATAATAAAGTCCTTCCTCTTCTTTCTATGGCCACCCATCTTTTGCATGCTACTCCTATAGCCTTGTCTCAATGTCTGCTAGAGTCACGCCCAGAATATACAGGAACACCAAAGGTCCAGTAGACCCATCAATCAGTCAGTTCTACACCTGGATAAAACAACCCTTGCCAACTCTCCCAGGATGCCTAGGCTGCTCCTGGTAAAAGAGAACTTCCAGACTTCCTGGAAGAGATGGCAAAATTCTCAGGTTTTGCATGGAAGACTGCTTTCTCCTGGAAAGAGGCCCTCCATGTATTTAAATGTATTTGGCGTGTGTATGTCACATTAGATGTTTCCCCCATAAATATGCAAAGAGGTGGTGGAAAGGGTACAGAGGGTTCCACACAAAAGTGGGTGAGGCCTGTTAAAAGTGGGTATGGACTCTGTCAGGTTCTGTTGCTTCTATAGTTGACAACCTCTGTACATACAGAGTAAAATGATGTGTGACACAATTTTTGTCAGTTGGTACTCGACAGAAGAACATTGGGATCCACATGCTCCTGTATTCAAGCCATACTCAGGGCCGGTGCAAGGATTTTTGTCAACACAAGCGAATCTACATTTTGGCGCCCCCCCATCATTTCACATTTCTGCCCCTCATGATTCATATCCATTTCTTACCCCCCCCATCATTTCACATTTCTGCCCCTCATGATTCATATAAATTTTTTTGCCCCCCCATCATTTCACATTTCTGCCCCTCATGATTCATGTCCATTTCTTGCCCCCCCATCATTTCACACTTCTGCCCCTCATGATTTATGTCCATTTCTTGCCCCCCCATCATTAATATCCATTTCGTGCCCTCCCACCCATGTGCCAATATCATAGTGCCATCCTCTCCCCCTGCCCCCTAATGTGCCAGTATCAAGTGCCCCTCTCCCCCCCTCCATGTGCCAGTATCATGGCGCCAATAGCCCCCCACCCCCACCCCATGGCAGTAAAGTAACAGTCCGGTATTTAAAAAAAAAAATAAAATTCTACTTACCTCCATGTCAGCGATGCGATGCAGCCTCTAGTGTTGAAGATTTGGTGCTCGTGTTCTTATTTAGCCTGTCTTTCATAAAAGCTTGTGATGGGATTCAAACCCATGACCTTCTGTATCAAAGGCAAAGCACCTAACCACACGGCCATGACAGCTGTACAGACAGTTCCTTAAAAAAAATCTATATATAAGACTTCTACTGTAGATAACTTTGATACCTAGTGTACAACCATACACATGATAGTTGCCCCAACACACCCAGCCTGCTACATCCATACACAGTGTGCTGGGGCAGCTGTCATGTGTATGTACACTAGGTATCAAAGTTATCTACAGTAGAAGTCTTATATTTTTTTTTATTTTTTTTTAAGTAGCCTACTATACAGCTGTCATAGCTGTGTGGTTAAATGCCTTGCCTCTGATGTGAAAGGTCACAAGTTTGAATCCCAGGAGAAACTTTTCTGAAAGACATGCTAAATGAGATTTAAATACACCAGAGTCTTGTAGCTCAGAGTGTGTGTTGCTGTGGCTGCTGCCTCAGCCTTTCAGCTGCGTGCCGCTCTGTGACTAAGACAGTGGGGGCGGCCGAGCAGCTCAGCGAGGTAAATATAAGTTAGCAAGTAAATTTTTTGCCGCCGCGGCACCGCCCCCCTTTCTCTGCGCCCTCAAGCAGCCGCTTGGGCTGCCTTATGATAGAGCCGGCCCTGGCCATACTACAACGTATTCCAAAAGATTTGACATATTAGCACACATTTCCACTAAAATGTGGCATGATAGTAATCATATCTCTCATTCATTGGAAGTGAAAGCTGAGAAAAATTGCACCAAAAACCTATAATAATAATTGCTTCTTAGGGCCGTGCAGTGAAAGGAGGTTGCAATCTTTCTTTCCTAGGAGGATACCCTGGTTCTGGGGTTCCTCCTTGATTGTAGTTGGGTTGCCCAAGATGTTAAGTGTTTATATGAGTGCAAGGCAGGTTGTGTAGAGTGCCATTGCCGGCGTATGGTGTAGGAGTCAGTAACCAGGGCAAATATGGACGAATAAACGTCTCTACTTGCAAAATAGGAGTTATAGTACAAACAACGATAGCAAAAACACAGTTCCTACAATATATAGTGCAAATCTGCCCAGATGGTTTTGTATGGATTTGAGCAAGGATGGAAATGATCATACTCTTTCCTCTCTATCTTTCTCTTTCTTCAGAATCTATGCTGGCAATCTCACGTTTGCAATCATGCCTGTAATTTGCAATTGAGGTGTACAGTTTTATTTAAGACTAGAAGAAGGACCCGGCTTCGCACGGGTATATTTCATCTATTTCATTTAATGTTTGTGTGTGTCGTTAAAAGATATCAACAGTATCCCATATAACAGTGACCTCTACAGCACCCCACCCCTTTAACAGTGAACTCCACAGCCCCTCGCCCCTTAACACTGACCCCTTGCAGTGCCCCGCCACTTTAAAATGGGACCTCCACAGCAGCCCATCCCCTAAACTTTGACCTTCACAGCACCCCACTCCCTTGATAGTGACCTCCTCAGGGGCCCACCCCGTTAACAGTGACCTCCACAGTACCCCTCTGCCTTAACAGTGACCTCCACAGCAGTTGCCCCTTTAATAGTGGCTCCTGCCCCCTTAACAGTTAACTCCACAGCCACCCACCTCTTAACACTGACCCCCCACAGTGATTCCTCTCCTTAAAATGGGACCTCTACAGCATCCCACCCCCTTAACTTTGACCTTCACAGCAGCCTGCCCCTTGAACAGTGAGTTCCACAGCACCCCACCTCCTTGACAGTGACCTCCACAGGGGCCCGCCCCCTTAACAGTGACCTCTACAGCGCCCATTAATACTGACCTTCATAGAGGACCATCCCCTTATCTGTGACCTCCACTGTTCCCTGCCCCTTTAAAAGAGACCTCCACAGCACCCGTTTCTTTAACAGTGACTGCCACGGTACCCCTTTCCCTTAACAGTGACCTCCACAGTACCCCTCTCCCTTAACAGTGACCTCTACAGTACCCCGCTCCCTTAACAGTGACCTCACAGTACCCTGCTGACTTAACAGTAACCTCCACAGCAGCTGCCCTTTTAATAGTATCCCCTGCCCCCTTAACAGTGAGCACTACAGTGCCTGCCCCTTTAACAGTGACCTCCACAGGGGCCTTCCCCCTTAACAGTAACATCCACAGTGAACGCTCCTTTAACAGTGACCTCCACAGCAGCTGCCCCTATAATAGTGGCCCCTGCCCCCTTAATAGTGACCTCCACAGCAGTCTGCTCCCTTAAAAGTAACATCCACAGTGAACGCCCCCTTAACAGTTACCTCCACAGCAGTTGCCCCTTTAATAGTGGCCCCTGCCCCCTTAAGGGTGACCTCCACAGCGCCCTGCCCCCTTTAAGGCTAGGACTACATGACGACATGTGTCGCACAACGTTTTGTCGTACCATTGTCGCACAACAATTTTTATAATGATAGGCTATGGTGTCGCACTGCGACATGCTGCGACTGTAAGATCGATGCATGTAGCAGCGTAGTTGTCCCCTATGTGTCGTGCGACTTATTGTCGCCCTGTAGCCATAGCCTAAAACTGACCTACAGCAGTGAAGAAAAATGGCTGGGTAATTATGGATACCTGGAGTAAAACTGTGTGTATGTGGAGACTAAGGGCCTGCAAGCATCTATTGGCTGATAAGGGACATGTGACCGTGTGTATGGTAGTTGGGATATGAAAAGAAAGACTTTCAGGCTTGTATTGGCTAATGCAGGTCATATTTTAGGAATATCTCAGGAACGGTACGTCCTAGAGAGCTGAGAAACCTTCCCAGACAACTGATGTATCTGTGTGCCAAATTTGGTGAAGATCGCTCCAGTCATTTGGTCGCACATAAAGAACAGACAGATGTCGGGACAGACAAAAAATCATTTTTATAATATAAGAGAAAGGACTGGCCAAGTTGTATCCAAATGTGAAGGGTGTCTTAACAGTATTCCCCTCACTGCAGTAAAGTCTAAATAGCTCAGTTAATGGATACCTTACTAAGTCAAATGCTCAGCCACGCAGATTTCTGAACTTTCCTGTTTCTTGCTCTCTTTCTTCCTCTCTGTAGATTTTCCAGAGATCTGTGAGTTTCGATGATCACTATAGCTTTATTCCAGTCTTGTGAAGAATGTAGCACGTGGAGTTGCTTCCTCACTCTTTCTCTGCTTATTGGAACTCTCTAGACTCAGTAAGGGGTGGATCCAGGATCCACACCTAAATTTCCTGTAGGGCTTGTGTCAGAGTTGATTAACTCCATCACGTCCATCCATAACCATACTGGGTATGCAAAGTATGAAATTACATTATATAACATGACAAGCATTAAACGAGTACTCCCTGTTCTGGGGTACTGCACATACAAGCTGAGGACAACTGCACTGAACACCTATAACATACACATAACATTAATTCACAATATCTTCCACCTGTTTTGTACTGACCTCTTTTACTTTCCGTAGAACATTTATCCATTTGCTAAAAAAAAAAGTAGAAATAAAACATGAAAAAGCAGGTCACCTGTCCACTCCATTCTTAACCCAATAAGAATATTTGCCCAGATTTCCTTGAGCCACTTCAGGGCCAGTGGGTCTTGGCAAATGGTTTACTTGGTGCTTGCCCCCCATTCAAGTAGTACATTTCAGATAATTAAAGAGCTATGAAATTGGGTAGTATGTGGTATATATGTATATACCTGCACTCTTGTGAATCTGGGGCAAGGAGCAGAAGTGTTCTTCCATCACTCAAGGAGAGTCCTAGACAGCTGTTCCTCTGAATGCCAATAGGCAGTTTGGGCATGTCTCCCAGCTCAGAGCCCTCGAGTATTGCTCGACAACGAGTAAGAAGTGGAATTTCTAGATCTGTTGAAGACTCTGGATCTCTGGACAGAAGAAGGCTACCTTCCTGGGTGAGCTGCAAGTATCGTTCCTTCCACTGTTTGAAAAGGAATCCACCTAAAAGCAAAAAGGAGATGGAATATATTTCACATATAATTTTATCCACACAAAATTTCATGGAATGGGCAATAACATGCTAACTTTATGTAACCTGCACCCTGTTTTTGGATGTTAATTTTCACTGTTAGTTTTGTGAGAAGCCCTGTTTTCGCAGGATGAGCTATAGTTTATATTGGTAGCCTTTTTGGGGTACATATGACTTTTTGATCAATGTTTTTTTTGGGGGGACAAGGTCACAAAAAAGTTGACAAATTGTCCATTTTTTGTTACAACATTCGCTGGACATGATAAATATTTTGGATCAAGTGAAGATCATGTCCCCTTTGATTATTTATTTTAATTCATTTCACTAAACATCTTGAAACCTGCCAATAGTTTTTGAGATAATACCAATGAGTTAGTGATTGACGTACATAGTTTATTGCTTGTTATATATTTCCTAAAGAAATTTAGTGAAATTAATTAAAATAAATCATCCAGGAGGACGAGATCTTTACTTGATCCAAAATACTTATCATGGACAGTGAATGTTGTAACAAAAAAAATGGAAAATTATTTTTTATATTGTAATGTTTGGACATTTTTGAAAGTGACAATGGCATATACAGTATGTTTATTTCTTATTCTTTATTTATGTTTTATGTAGAATTGGGAAAGAGGGTGATAACATTTTTAGTGTTTTTTATATTTTTAAAAACATTTTTTTTAATTATCTGCGCAGGCAATCGGAGTCATGTATGCACGTACCTGCTCTTCCAGAGCGAAAAATTATTCATGTGGCTAATATGGCTAATAGATCAGAATCCTGAAAAGGGGGGGGGGGGGGGACCCTGTGTGCTTCTCAAAAATTCACTTATTGGGTATTTAGGGCAATAGCTAGAGTTTTACAGATTTTATAATTGTATACACATTCCCAGGGGCGTAACTAAAGGCTCATGGGCCCTGGTGCAAGAGTTCAGCTTGGGCCTCCCTTGCCTCAGTGCTTTGTGGCCAGGGGCAGAGAAGCACATAGCCTTCCTGCTGCCTGAGGCAAAAATTGAAACGGCACCCCCTCCCCCTATGCCAAATTCTTGACCATAAACCCTTTACTCCAGCCAGAGGTGTAACCTGACCAGCATGCACTTTCTATAATACCAGAGTCTTCTTATGTGGCACAAGGGTCTTTGGGCCCCCTCAGGCTCCTTAGCCCGGTAGTGACTGCTACCCCTGCACTCCCTATAGCTTCGCCCTTGCACTTTCCAATGATGATACATATGATCGTTACAAACAGTAGAGCAGATAGCGAGATTAGTCATGTTTTAATCTGGTTACTCAATAATTTTGTTTTCTGACACGAGTCTGTCGGATAGTTGCCTAACATTAATCAACAATGTTTTTTTCCGTCCTCTATGTTTCTGTAGCAATGGAGAGATAACCCATATTTCAATCTTTTTCAATCCAATTTGGAAAACTCTCCCAATTTATTTAGTATAGGGGGCAGTATTATTATATTTTGTCCATGGTGAGCAGTATTATAATATTTGTTCCTGGTGTACTAAAAATATTCACATTCAACACATCAACTTAGTCGGCTTGGAAGGTGTTTCCGACTTTCCTAGGGCGGAAAATGTTCAGAGAAGTTGTCGTTCCCTGTGTGTGTTCTTTTGCATTTTACTCTGCGCAGGACACTCCACAATATGTCAGTGCAGGACAATGAGGACTCAAGTATACTACAGTATAAGGCCTCGTTCACACGAACGTGTGCTGCCCGTTGCCGTATTGCGGACCACATTTTCGAATCCACAATACACGTGCACCGTTCTGTGTGCATTCCACATCACGGATGCGGAGCCATTCACTTCAATGGGTCCTCAAATCCAGAGATGCGGAATAGAAGCACGGAACGGAACACTACGGAAGCACTACGGAGTGCTTCCTGGGGTTCCGTTCCGTGCCTCCGCACCGCAAAAAGATAGAACATGCTCTATCTTTTTGCGGAACGGAGGGATCGCGGACCCATTCAAGTGAATGGGTCCACGATCCTCATGCGGCTGCCCCGCAGGCGTTGCCCGTGTATTACAGACCGCAAATTGCTGTCCACAGCATGGGCACGGGCTTCATGGGCATGGGCCTCATTCACACATTTTTGGGAATCACACTTCACAGACCACTAACATATCCATTGACTTTAAGCACGCCCTATTTTGTCTGTGATTACGAACACACATTATAGTCTATGTGTCAGTGAAAACCACGGACACAACATGGATGTCATCTGTGTTTGGTCAGTGGTTTTTCATGGACCATTGGTAGGAAATGCTTTGGAAATTAATTTTCAGCCTAGCAGTCACACGGACCAAACACGCATTCTTCACGGACCTTCTTGCCACAGATGTCATCTTGGACGTGTGAAAGAGACCTTAGAGTGTTTTTCTTAGCTTTTTTTTTAGCACTTTTGCATCTTTTGTAGTGTATTTTGCACCAGCAATTTTTTTGGTGGAGCTCTTGGAATTTTTTTCAGGTGCTTTAGAATAACTTTCTCAATAGGGGAAAGACATGAAGAAAACAGCAGTGGTTAGACGCACGGGTAGATTTATCAAAACAGGTTTGAAGGGAAACTGGATTAGCTGTCCATACCATGGACTACGGACAAGTAAAGTATATGGGCAGTGGTGTACACAGTCGGTGCCCATATATTGCGGACAGGCCATTTGTGGTCCGCAAGTCTATTGCCGGCATAATGAATCCGGAGTGGACTCCTGCATAATGGAAACCAGACGGATCCGTTATGCTGGCTGTAGACTTCTATTATGACGGAATGCAAAGCGGAATGCCTCTAAAGGCTGCATTCCGTCATTGATTTGCGTTATGTTCCGTGGTAACAAAATCCATAGCGCAATTCAGCATAAACCCGAAACGGAAGTTCGCTCATCTCTTATTGTGAGCCCCATTGGGGACAATGTGATGCTAATATCTGTAAAGCACTGCAGAATATAGTAGCGCTATATAGATGAGTAAAATAAATAAGTATAATTATTTGGGCGCCATCCTGTATAATGCTTATAAATTGGCATGGTAAGCAGTGGGAGCAGACCACACAACTGGTACGGGGCCCGGTGCTGAACTACCTCTCCTGTTCCCTGTATTCACTGCATTTCTCATCAGCCACACTAGGAGTAGCTTAGTGCAAAGAAATTACCTGTTTTTACAGTTTCCATTAAAATTGATGGTAACTGTATAAATTTCTATGCATGGAGCTCCCCCTAGTGGTGGCTGCAGACAGCTGGTTTTATAATGTACTGTGTGACTGGAAGTCAGACTTGTATCAGCGTAACATGACTATTTTTATGGCATTCATCTATTAAAAAATATGGTGTTCAGGATGAGCGCTATACTTATGAAGCACCTGCTCTATTTTTCTTTCATAGAAGTGGGTGAGGCAGAGACAACTTTTGTATTACCTGTTTCTACAGCTTCCACTAAAAATTATGGTAACGTTATACATTTCTATGCACTGAGCTCCCCCTAGTGGTGATTTTATAAAATACTGTTATATAATATATGTATTTATGTATTTATAAAGTACTGCACTACTTTATATTGTAATATAATGTAATTTCCCTAGAAGTTGGTGCAAATCCATTGATAAATATCGTGTCCAGAATGAACACCATATTTATGAAGGAGCTGTTCCATTTTTCTGACATAGAAGTGGGTGAGGCCGAAGCAACTTTTTTATTACCTGTTTCTACAGCTTCCATTAAAATCTATGATAGCTTTATACATTTCCGATACACTGAGCTCCCCCTAGTGGTGGCTGCAGGCAGCTGGTTTTATAATATACTGTAATATAATATATGTATATACAGGGAGTGCAGAATTATTAGGCAAGTTGTATTTTTGAGGATTAATTTTATTATTGAACAACAACCATGTTCTCAATGAACCCAAAAAACTAATTAATATCAAAGCTGAATATTTTTGGAAGTAGTTTTTAGTTTGTTTTTAGTTTTAGCTATTTTAGGGGGATATCTGTGTGTGCAGGTGACTATTACTGTGCATAATTATTAGGCAACTTAACAAAAAACAAATATATACCCATTTCAATTATTTATTTTTACCAGTGAAACCAATATAACATCTCAACATTCACAAATATACATTTCTGACATTCAAAAACAAAACAAAAACAAATCAGTGACCAATATAGCCACCTTTCTTTGCAAGGACACT
Organism: Bufo gargarizans; assembly: GCF_014858855.1. Taxonomy (NCBI): domain Eukaryota; kingdom Metazoa; phylum Chordata; class Amphibia; order Anura; family Bufonidae; genus Bufo; species Bufo gargarizans. The sequence goes on from NC_058081.1 coordinate 647,767,119, forward strand.
CAAAAGCCTGCCATCCATGGATTCTGTCAGTGTTTTGATCTGTTCACCATCAACATTGCGTGCAGCAGCAACCACAGCCTCCCAGACACTGTTCAGAGAGGTGTACTGTTTTCCCTCCTTGTAAATCTCACATTTGATGATGGACCACAGGTTCTCAATGGGGTTCAGATCAGATGAACAAGGAGGCCATGTCATTAGATTTTCTTCTTTTATACCCTTTCTTGCCAGCCACGCTGTGGAGTACTTGGACGCGTGTGATGGAGCATTGTCCTGCATGAAAATCATGTTTTTCTTGAAGGATGCAGACTTCTTCCTGTACCACTGCTTGAAGAAGGTGTCTTCCAGAAACTGGCAGTAGGACTGGGAGTTGAGCTTGACTCCATCCTCAACCCGAAAAGGCCCCACAAGCTCATCTTTGATGATACCAGCCCAAACCAGTACGCCACCTCCACTTTGCTGGCGTCTGAGTCGGACTGGAGCTCTCTGCCCTTTACCAATCCAGCCACGGGCCCATCCATCTGGCCCATCAAGACTCACTCTCATTTCATCAGTCCATAAAACCTTAGAAAAATCAGTCTTGAGATATTTCTTGGCCCAGTCTTGACGTTTCAGCTTGTGTGTCTTGTTCAGTGGTGGTCCTCTTTCAGCCTTTCTTACCTTGGCCATGTCTCTGAGTATTGCACACCTTGTGCTTTTGGGCACTCCAGTTATGTTGCAGCTCTGAAATATGGCCAAACTGGTGGCAAGTGGCATCTTGGCAGCTGCACGCTTGGCTTTTCTCAGTTCATGGGCAGTTATTTTGCGCCTTGGTTTTTCCACACGCTTCTTGCGACCCTGTTGACTATTTTGAATGAAACGCTTGATTGTTCGATGATCACGCTTCAGAAGCTTTGCAATTTTAAGAGTGCTGCATCCCTCTGCAAGATATCTCACTATTTTTGACTTTTCTGAGCCTGTCAAGTCCTTCTTTTGACCCATTTTGCCAAAGGAAAGGAAGTTGCCTAATAATTATGCACACCTGATATAGGGTGTTGATGTCATTAGACCACACCCCTTCTCATTACAGAGATGCACATCACCTTATATGCTTAATTGGTAGTAGGCTTTCGAGCCTATACAGCTTGGAGTAAGACAACATGCATAAAGAAGATGATGAGGTCAAAATACTCATTTGCCTAATAATTCTGCACTCCCCGTATGTATTTATAATACACTGTACTACTTTATACTGTAATATACTGTAATGTCACTAGTTTTTGTGTAAATCCATTGATAAATATCGTGTCCAGAATGAGCACCATAATTATGAAGCACCAGTTCTACTTTTTCTGACATAGATGTAGGATAAAGTGGGTGAGGCCGAGGCAACATTTTTATTACAATTTGAACAAAAATGTATGTTATCCGAAAAATTTTAAATTAAATCAGAAATCTGGGGAGTCACGTTTTGCCTTCCACATTTGACACATGCACGCTGGGATTGGGAGGAGGCCCATAATAAGTTGAGTTCTAGGGTCCTAAGTATCGGTGTACGCACCTGACTATATGGCATGGTTATTGAAATACTGCATGACCCTACACTGTATAGGACAGGGCACCAACAGAGGGACCCGCACAGGGCATCATCCAAAGCAAAGGGCTCAAGCACATGAACGTATATCTTTCCCGTTTCCATTGCATTTTTCACCTTCACTTCAATGGGGCTTGAAAAAAAAAACGGAAATGACTCCGTATGCATTCTGTGTCCGTATGTCTGTCTGTCTGTCCTAATCTTGTCCGTTTTGCAGACAAGGACAGGCATTGTTACAATGGATCTGCAAAAAAAAAAAAAGATGCAACACAGACGTCAGATGTCATCCATTTTTTTGTGGTTCTGTGTTTTGCGGACCGTAAAATACATAGGGTCGTGTGCATGAGCCCTAAGGCTGTTTTTAAGTAGGTGATAATTATTTATTTATTTTTTTAGCAATAAGGAAATATTAGCTGCAAAAGTTCCCACCCTCCTTTTATATGGGGGTGAAAATAAATATAAAGTTCAAACTAAAATTTCCCCCCTGTCCCTTTAAATGTATTCTCCTCATTTGCAGACACATCTGTCCGTCACTTCATCTCTTTCTCATAATAAATCTGAGCCTTCAGACGTGCTCCCTGGATTACAAAACATTCCCGGAGCTCAGAAGCAGTTCCTATGGATTAAAACGCAATTATATCTGTAGCAGTGAGACTAATCTTCCACAGAACACATAATATGCCCAGGCACTGAACAAAGACGGGAGGCATAACCGGATTATATGCCATGTACCCCTAGAGCGACTGCAAGGGGTGACCCTCTCAATGGCACCCACCCATATGATCCCCAGCTCTAAACCTTCTCTGCAGGTTGTGAGGAGACTCTAGAACCATCTCATGTATCATCTGCCATATTCCACCTTAACCTTAAAGGGTTATTCCAGGATTTAAATATTGATTGCGCATCCTCAGGCCATCAATATCTGATAAGGAGAAGGTGGGGGATTCCTGCATCTCCACCAACCAACTGTTTCAGAAGAGCTCCTGAGATGGACCTACAGCGCCATCCACTGTGTAGGGGGCAGAGCTGGTAATGGCACCTTAGCTCCAGTTGAAATGGATGGGGGAGCAGTGCCGAAGGTACAAGCTCCATCCAACACACAATGGACGAAGCTGTGGTGTGCCGATCGGCGGGGTTCCGGGGTGTCGGACCCTTACCGACCATATATTGAAGATGGCCTATCCTAAGCTTAGACTGTTATCATTTAAATCCTGGAAAACCCATTTAATGTTCACGAAATGTTGACTTGCTTGGTGTACATCATAGAAAAAAAATAAAAGGGGGTGTCCACATTAGTCACCCATTTTTATTAGAAAGTACCCCTCCACCCTCATATAAGCCTATTCTTGAGTGCTGAGACCCACAGCAATCAGATGTTCAGATCTCATGCAGCACCTCCGGAGGGTAAACAAGGTATTACATGCTGTCCATATAAAGCGTAAATATGGGTTCTCCAGACTGAGGGACTCTGTAGTGTGAGCCCCAAATGTCTTTCTTCCCTCTATTAACTCAGAATGACCTAAAAGGGCACACAAATGGGTTTTCTAAGCCAGACAACCCCTATAGCATAATCATACACAACCCCAGGCTTGCACATACGCTCACGGACAGAATAGAAATATCTGTCTCCGACTGAGTTGCAGTATATTATGTGTATTGATAAGGGGAAGCCAGTGGGAAAGGATGAATATGTCGTGTGTGGAAAGTCAGGCAATGCCAAGGAGAGCTGAAGGGGCAGAGCTCTTTGTAGATAAAATCCTGAATACCTGCAGCCTCCGTTAGGGGGAGTACATGAGTTTACTGAAGACAGTTACACTATGGTGGTGAGTGGAGCGGACTGAGAACTAAAGTGGCCCTGGACAAAAAAATAAATAAAGGTGGCCCCATGTTGCAAGCAAGGCAAAACTGACAGAAGGCGGGGCAACAGAAGTAGGCGGAGCAAGCAATACTGTAGTGCAAAATAAACTACCGCCCCAGCAGAACCAAATACCACAGTGCAACACAGCCATCTATCTATTATCTATCTATTATCTATGTACAGCAAAAATAGGTAACAAGGCAGCACTCCGGTCTTATAGTGAAAAACGTGGATTTTTTTATTCAGCCCAATGCAAAGGCTCCATTGAGATGAGCTGAAACCTTGCATTGGGCTGAATAAATTTCCACTTTTTTCACTATAAGACCGGAGTGCTGCCTTGTTACCTATTTTTGTTATCATTTGTGGATTTTGCTTGTCCGGAATCCTGCAAGGACTTTGCACCTGGCACCTAGGAGCGCTGCTACTTTTTTGTTTTGTCTATATATCTTTCTATCTATCCATCTTATATCTATCAATCTATCTATTATCTATCTATCATCTATCTAATATCTATCTATCTATCTATCTATCTATCTCATATCTATCTAATATCATTCTCATATCTATCTATTTACAGTATCTATCATCTATCTAATATCTATCTATCTAATATCTATTTATCTCATATCTATCTAATATCAATCTCATATCTATCTATCTGAGAAACAGCACCACTCTCATCCGAAGGCTATACCCAGTATTGCAACTAAACCACAATAAAAGCAATAGCCCGCGTCGTGTTAAGAAAACCATTGTGCAAATCTCATAGATCGAAGCACAAGACCCCCTTCAGCCATCTGGTGGAGACCCCAGCAGAATAAGGCAGCATATAATGAGCATATTAGATGGTCGTGATCTCCATACATTGCACCACACCCATGTACTCTGCTACATGCATGTAGATATGTAAGTAACATGGTCTCCCCTGCAATACTACAACTCCCAGCATTTCATGACAGCTGCAGGTGATCCCCCTGCTTTTCCACATAGTATAATTTACCCACAAGTCACGCTCACGTCAGTGCTATATGAATGGAGGTCTACAGCGCATCAATGCCAGAGATACGGCTGTACAATCCTGTGTCACGTCATCCAGATGTTCTGTTATGTAACATCTGCTTCAGAAACCCAGCTCTCCCTATGAACAGACCCTGTGTCTGCCCCTCTCCCCCATTGTCCACTCGCTACCCCTCTCACCAAATTTCTTGAGGTAGCCTTGGTGTATGGGGGACGAATCCATCTCCGATCAGATCTTCCATGAGAGAAAGAAGAGACAGATGGGAGAGGGAGGCAGCGCAGCAATGTGACTGATCCCTTAATCCCACTTGTGTCCTATCAGAGAATAAACATCCCCCTTTCCTGAGATTCAGTCATTCGTGGTAGTTCTACAGAGCAATGTATTCACCCCGAAACATGCTACAGACGCTGGACCTAACACCCCTCCCGTTCACCACCTCCACGGAGCGATGACCTCTTTCACAGACATCACTGCCGTTATTCATTTCTAATTCTAGAAGAGAATGAACAGAAACACTTTTCCAAAGTCCTTTCAGGAGCTGCAATCAGCCATATGTTTATCTTATTATTTTTGCTGGTAGTGTCCCTCCTATCACTACTAGGGGTGACCGACTGTCATATGTGATGGCTCCCCAGATCATCACACCAGTAGTTGGGACAGCGTGTCGCTCCACAGCAAAGACAGGATTGAAGCGGTCACCACCAGGCCTCCATACTTGAACATGACCATCATGGGATCCCAAAAAGAACCTGGATTCATGGCTAAAGACGATACGGTTCCAGTCCAGGTTTCTCAATCACGACACCACTGCAAACAAAGATGATGGTGACTGGTTGTCAATGGCAGAACACGTAATGGGCTCCATGACACCAAATAGCCTTCTGCTAAGCACCTGGAAATGGTCCAGGAAGAGACAGGGGTGTGTAATGGAGGTGCCACCTGCATCTAGATGGTCGACAACAAAACTGTGAGAACTGCTTCTGCTTGTCGGTGGATCAAACGATTTCCTCTACTGGTGGTCTGTCTGGGACATCTGAAGCTTGCCCTGTGTGTGTGCGTGCCCTCACATAACCACTGCTGTGCCAACATCTCCTGACAGCTGCGTCAGAATGGCTTAGATGGTGGGTAATTCATCCTGCTTCAACAATCTCTCACCAAGAGGCACACTACACTAAAGTAGCCTCTGAGATGCTTTTTATAGGGCAGCAGGAGAAGCACTTTTATGCCCACTCGTGGCAAGAACCAGGGTCTAATCAGATCAACCCTGTAATCACTTACATTAGAGAAGAGTGAAGTATCGAAAAATTTAATTTAGCAGCTTCGCCAAAGTTCGAATTTGTTCCGAATTAGGCTAGTTTCACACTATCAGCAAGGAACTCCGGCAGGCTGTGCCGGCGGGTGAACAGCCTGTCAGACCCGTGCTGCCGCTAATGCACGCATGCCCCCAGACTTCTGCTCCGGCCCCATTGACGAGAGGCGGACGGGAGAAAAATACGACATGTCGTAGTTTTATTCCGGCCGCCTCTTGGCATGTTTGCCGTGCTGCCGCTTGAACTCCAGCCCGCCCCCATTATAGTCAATGGGGCCGGAGCGGTAGTCCGGGGGCATGCGTGCACTACTGGCAGCACGGATCCGACAGGCTGTTCACCCGCCGGCACAGCCTTGCCGCTAGTGTGAAAGTACCCTTAACTTGTCATGAATCACTATAAATCAGGTATACGCAGGCCACTCTGCCTTAGGGTATGGCCATACGTTGCGGCCATGCTGCAGTGAAAAACTGTGGGGCCAATTAGCCCGCAGCTGCCTTTCATTTAATAATGAAGACCGCACTGTATAGTTCTTCTTCATTGTTATTGGCCGCAGAACCTTTAATGCCCCTTTAAACAGGGGCCGTTGCTAGTATGGGGTTTGGCTGGTCAGGTGGGGGCACAATATTCAAATTATTGCTGTTCTGGCCTGCAATCTCCTGCAGGTTATTTGACAGTAAACACAGAACATTAATCAGCTCTGGCATACCCACTTCTCCAACCTCAGCACTCTCCTGCCCTACGGATGAGAGCCCTTCATCTGCCATCTGCTTCCCCCCCCCTTTTTTACATCATCTAATATCGAGGAGAATATGTCATCAGGAAACTCCAGCTTCTCCTTTCTCTCTGCATCTTGCTGACTTTTCTAGTACATGAAGACTTTGAAGGATGATTTGGAAGAAGTAAAGCCAGCAAAAGATGAGGATGGTCATCATGAAGACCTGGCCCCCCTAAGGTGTGCAGACTGGATGGTGGTATGAGTTGGCATGCTGGCAGTGGAATAATTAAGGCCTTCATTTTATTGGTATTGAAATGCATATCTTAGTTTGCGGTTGTTGTAGGAATAAATAAATGTAGGAATAAAAAAAATAACACAGAATAAGTCTCCCTGCACTCTCCCTGCAGTCTCCCTGCAGTCTCCCTGCACTCTCCCTGCACTCTCCCTGCAGTCTCCCTGCACTCTCCCTGCACTCTCCCTGCACTCTCCCTGCACTATCCCTGCAGTCTCCCTGCACTATCCCTGCAGTCTCCCTGCAGTCTCCCTGCAGTCTCCCTGCACTCTCCCTGCACTCTCCCTGCACTCTCCCTGCAATATCCCTGCACTCTCCCTGCACTCTCCCTGCAGTCTCCCTGCACTATCCCTGCAGTCTCCCTGCACTCTCCCTGCACTCTCCTTGCAGTCTCCCTGCACTCTTCCTGCACTCTCCCTGCAGTCTCCCTGCACTCTCCCTGCACTCTCCCTGCACTCTCCTTGCAGTCTCCCTGCACTTTTCCTGCACTCTTCCTGCACTCTCCCTGCACTCTCCCTGCACTGTCCCTGCACTGTCCCTGCAGTCTCTCTGCACTGTCCCTGCAGTCTCCCTGCACTCTCCCTGCACTCTCCCTGCATTCTCCCTCTCCAATATTCTTCTATTTATCGTTTTCAACAACACGTCCCTAGCGCATGAGCGCTTGCTACGTCTCTCCCTATGCTCAGCCCACAGGACATTGGCAGAGACCACGCGGGATGGGGGTTTTATAGGGCTGTGACATCACAGCATTATAGGTGATCTCGCATTCCCGGGCTTGTCTCCTCTACACTTAGTTTCACTGTGTAACATGTGTAGCCGCTATTTTAGGAAAACCTGATTCATAACCAACCAGTGTGAGAAAATTCGGATTTGTTGCAAATCGAAGTTTTCCTAAACTTCGGACTGAATTCTGCTTCTAATTCTTCGCATCGCTCAACACTAATTTACACATCTGCCTGAGACCTAACTACATGCTGAGTTTTGCAGCAATCCAACATTTTTTTCTGGGTGCGCTATTTTTTTGTCAGTAAGTGTATAAAGCAGAAGTTACCAGCTTAAAAATATTGTCTATTGGCTAAAGGGAGCCGTGCTGCCTAAGATATCGGATCTATATCGTCTACAAAAATATTGCATCATTACGTAATTTTTCATCTGTACCACCATGTCATAACTGGACAAGCTTTGGGCCTGGGTGCTGCATTCCTTCCTAGCTATCCCTATTATTACACAGTGGGTGCTCACTTAGGCCAAGTGTCATGGTGGCACATTATCAACTTTAGTCTCAGCCTAACTTTTAATCTATTTCACTTCAGTGGTCATGACCATCTTTCAAAAATGCACAATTCGAATGAATCAAGAGTCGAAATCGAATCACTAGCTTAGCTTTTCAATGCTTTCCCTGCAGCTGTATTTTGCTGATGTGCAGATCCACTTGTGACCACTAGATGGCGGACATACCTAAGCTATACAGACACATTCATGCAAGGGACATATAAATGGTAACTGTGGCTTTTGGCCACGTGTTAGCGCTAAACAGATGGGTCTCTCAGGGGATGCATGCAGAATGACAAATCTTGTGCAACTTACTTGACACCTTTCATCTTTCTTACACCGTCTCGCGGGCAACCAAAAAAATGGTGCATGTTATTAATAGTGTTGATCACGAATATTCGAATTGCGAATTTTAATCGCGAATATCGGCACTTCGAGAATTCGTCAATATTTTGAATATCGTTAAATATATTCGTAATTGAGAATATTCGATTTTTGGGAAAATACCAGTTCATGTGAATTTTTGCAATCAAGAAAATAATGCCTGGAGATCATGAATTCGCGAATTCTCGAATATATGGTGAATATTCGCCCAAATATTCGCGAAATATCGCGAATTCGAATATTGCCCCTGCCGCTCATCACTAGTTATTAATGGCGCAAAGGCTTAGTAAATCTTATTCAGGAAAAACTTCATTGGAAGTAAGCAATAAAAGTTTCTATTCAATGACTACAAGCAGAGATCTTGGAAATGTAATTCAATTTTTTTTTTTTTTTTTTTTTGCTTGGAATGAGCATTGCGATAATATACAAGTCCCCTGCACAATGATTTACTGAATATTTGAGTGGACCTAGATTTTTTTTAATATCATTTTTTCTTCCGATTTTTGGAAGCATAGTATTAGGTGATCTAAGGGAATAGAAGACGTGTTCTGCAGCGCTTACAGGGCTGATGGAATAGAGCTGGCGGCACATTCACTCTGTAGCTTTCCTGGACTCTTACAACCTCATGGGGTCCACAACAGGCCGAGTACTGCTGGCTCAGCCGCTCGCTTCAGAACATGAGCAGAAGTCCGGCCAGGAGAACTTTCCCAGGCACCTTCTCTGCAGTGTGCTGCCTTTGGGGCCATCAGAATACAGAATCTCTGCTGAATCACCTATGGGACTTTTTTTTTTTTTTTCTTTCAGATTAAAGAGGTTCCCCGGTCTACAGATATCGATGACCTATCCTCAGAATACGTCATCAATATCAGATTGGTCGCGGTCCGACAAATGACATCCCCACTGATTAGCTATTTCGGTCTGCCACAGCACCAGAGACTATACAGTGTGGGGAGCTGGAGGCAAACAGCGCCATATACTGTGTAGTGGCCATGCCTGGGTACTGCAGCTCCGCTCCTACTCAAATGAATGGAACTAGAGATTCAGTATGGCGGCACCGGCTAGTACACAGGTTATTGAGACCTCTGCTTCCACTCTCAGCTCACTGCAGGTGCCTGGTGTCAGACCCCAACCAATCTGATAGTAATGATCTATCCTAAGGATAGGTCATCAATATCTGTAGCCCAAAGAACTCTTTTAAACTTAAAGGAGCACTCCCACAGACATTTATATTCTCTGACCTGTTAGAAAGATACATGATGTAAACTGTGGTGAATGTAATCTTCTCACCAGTGTCTGTGAGTTATAACCTCCCTTCTGATCCTCAGCTGTGTCATGTGACCAGCACTCTGACTCTCCAAATAACACATAATCTTCTGTGTGGGCAGGAAGTCAGTTTCTCTGTGCATTTCTATGGGATCCTTAGGCCTCTTTCACACGAGCAGGTGCAATGCGTGAGGTGAACGCATAGCACCCGCACTGAATCCTGACCCATTCATTTCAATGTGCCTGTGTCTTTTCACGCATCAGTTCTGCTTTACGTGAAAAAAAAACGCAGCATGTTCTATATTCTGCTTTTTTCACGCAGCCCTGGCCCCAATAGAAGAGAATGGGGCTTTAGTGAAAAACGCATTGCATCCGGAAGCAAGTGCGGGTGCAATGCGTTTTTCACTGATGGTTGCTAAGAGATGTTGTTTGTAAACCTTCCGTTTTTTATCACGCGCGTGAAAAACGCATCAAAACACATTGCACCCGTGCGGAAAAAAACTGAACGTAGACAAAACTGACTGAACTTGCTTGCAAAATGGTGCGAATTTCACTGAACGCACCCTGAACGCATCTGGACCTAATCCGTCACGCTCATGTGAAAGAGGCCTTAATGTCAGTCTCATACGAATGAATAGAGAAGTAACTGACTTCCTGTCCTGCGTCAGTCGGAAATCAGAGTGTTGGTCACATGACACAGCTGAGGATCAGAAGGGAGGTTTTAACTCACAAATACAGTCACTGATGAGAAAATGACCTTCACTAAACGTTACATCATCATGTACCTTTCTAACAGGTTAGAGAATAAAAATGTTTGTGGGAATAAGAAAAGTAAAATTCCCATTGACAGCTGCAGGTATGGAACAGTGTAGATGAGTGATTACAAGGTGGGAGTCAAACTTTTAACAGGTTCCCTGCATTGGAAAACAAAATACTGTAAATCGACCCCTACTGCACTTGAACGTGGCCATTCCTGTCATGCAATGCCCAATTGAAGGGGTTGTGTCACAAAACATATTCTACATTTTCCAAACCAGCATATGGATCCGAATACTTTTGTATTTGCATGTAATTAAAAATTTAGTACAGTATTTAGTATGGTGTATAGCGCCACCTGCTGTTTGTTCTTTTCCGTATTTTTTGTCCGTCTCACTGAGCTGGCCGCACATGCTCAGTTTAAATCTTCAACTGCCACCAGCTATATGTTCTGCTGGAAGCTATGGCAGTTACAGGAAGAAAACTGCTGCGGAAAGAACACGCCCCCTGAGAAAGGACACGCCCCCTGGCAGCTGAAGATAATCAACCAGAGCAATTGGAACAGTGAATGCGCAGATTTCTGGATCCATGTGAGGTCCAGGGCTGGTTCTATTTTTTTTTTTTACATCAATCATGGCCTAACCCCTTTAATACCTCAATACAGTGCGCAGTTTCATCATACAATGCCTTATTAATGGCGCCAAATATTGCTCACTGTCTGCACAATAGGAGTATTCGAGTCGAGCAAGGTGTGCCACCCCCTCCTAACTCCCCCTCTTTCTTCTGGTTGGCTACAGAAGAATGGTTGCTTCCGCATAAACAGATAAAACGGGTGGGTACCTTATGTCCAGCCTCGTTCTCCAGCACCCCATCAGGTTTTCTTGCTGCAGGTATGGCCGGCGAAATCGATCTCTGCCAGGTTGCCAGCTGAGGGTCCTGGTTTTCTGTTCCGCCTGCTGGCTGGTCTGCAGGATCCCTTTTCTACTACCCCCTTCACTACAGCTGCTGGTGGTCGGCGGACTGCAAGGCACACCCACCCGCCCACCCAGCCGCCCTATTCCCAGTATTCCTTCCACTTCCTCTAGGCCCCCTGCTCCCTCCAAGAGACATGGGATCGCTGTATCGAACGGGCCTGCCAGGAAAGCCTCAGCGCTTCAGGCCGCGTGTACTGTTGCTTCCGCACTGGAATTATCGTTTATTCCTGGAATGGATTTTTCATTATGAAACTGGTTCTCATTCCATTGTCCATGATTTTATTTTTGTTTTCCCGGGTGGGTCCCACCAGTGCCAGTTCCTTCTAGATACATGCCGTTTTTTTCATGTCCCGTTTCGGAGTTCTTCCCCAGAACAAGTCGAGCAAACTTCTTGGGCCATTGTGGGTTTTTGTTCGGTAAAATCAGTCATGTTAAAGCAAATGCAGGTCCTGCTGGGTCTTTTGTTTTTTACACGTAGAGTTATGCAAATGGCCGGGTTTTTCCTCGCCGCCTCTCCCTGGGGTTGTGAAACCTGTTCATCATATCTGCTCAACCAGGTGCCTCAAGCAAGATCTGCATGTTTGGTGCAATTTTCTATGATCTTACAAATGGTCACACCTGATGTCAGGACTTGGAAATTTCCAACGTAGATTTGGCCCGTTTCACTGATGCTGTAGGTTTAACGGGTTTTGGCCCCATTTTGGGTTTGAACCGGTGCACTGCTGCCTGGCCAAATGTTTGGCGGACGGCTGGCTTGTGTTTCAACATTACCTTGCTTGAATTATTCCCTATCATTGTCACTATTGAGTTATGGGGCCCTATTCTTCATAACAGACGGGTATGTTTGTGGATCAACAATATGGCCATAATGTATTGTATTAACAACTTAACGTCTTTCTCTCCACCGGTCTAAAGTTTGTTACGCCATTTATTTCTCAGATATTTGGAGCTCAATAATTTGTTTTGCTCTCACCATGTCCCTGGCATTGACCATGCCACTGCTGATGCTTTCTCCCATTTTCATTGGTAGGAATTCTGGGAAATTTTGAAGGATGCCGCACCGGCGTGCCCTCTGCAACTATGGAAATTTGCCGATGAACATTTGCTATCTCTCGTTAGAGCATCGGTGGCACCGGGAACCTGGATTGGTCATAGTAAAGCGTTGAATAGTGGGTATTGGTGGGCAACATGCAGGTTCATGTTTCTGTGCCCGCCCAATTGGCGGTGACAATGTTCTATTTATTGTGGTTATGCAACCTGGGGGGTTTTGGTGGTTTTGGAGCAGCGCAGGATGTCCAGGATCAGTTTTCAGTTCTGATTATGGGGTTGGGTTAACGTTACTAGGCAATTTGTCATCCGCCAAGCCCTTAAGGGTTGGAGTATGGAGTATACTTGCCGGGGGTGCAGGCGGACAATTTTTTTTACTCAAGTTTTGAATAGTGGTTGCTCCTCTCCTTTTGGGGTAGCTCTTTTTTGAGATGCTTTTTGCTTAGCATTTTTTGGCCACTTAGAATTGGGGAGCTGGTTCCACAAAGTACCATGCTGGCGGCCTGCGGTCTGTGAACATCATGGTATCCGACACATCTATCCGGATTTGCATCCGTCGTTCAAAAACTGTCATTTTAGCGCGAGGTGTGTGGATCCCCTTGTACAAGGTAGATAGCCCAGTATGCCCCTATACCGTGGTGATATGATGTGGTATATCAGGACCATACATACAGATGGTGATTTATTTTTATCCCACGAGTCAGGTTTACCTCTTACCCATTTTCAATTTCACTCAGTTTTTCAACATTGCCTTTTAGCTTTCCTCCACTGAATTTGGGACCCACTCTTTCTGGATCAGGGCAGTCACAGAGGCCGCCAGGGCTGGCTTGCCTGACTCTGAAGTTCAGCACTTTGGCAGATGGAAGTCCACGTGTTTCCCCACCAATGTGCGACCTAAGCCATTACTGTAATTACAGATTCCCCTCGTCCAACAATTTGTTTCTGGGCCATTCCTATCTTCTGGACTGGCCAACGATCGGAATATAGGCCAGATGACCAAAGCCTGGGTTTCTGTAACGTCACTTGCTGAGGTATTTGTGCTCTTCGATGGTCGTAAGTCCTGCCAGAGACCATTGAGCTGAGTAATGTTGTCCAATCTACCGTTATTTTGGTAATCCATGCTGGGGGTAATGATCTCTGTCTGCCCAAGCTGGCTGAGCTTATTACCCTTGTCCTGGCAGACTTTGAACACATTCCCTCCTTTTTAAAAGAAGTGGTGATTGTGTGGTCTTAAATTGTCCCCAGAGTTACATGGCAGGGTGCAAGGGATGCGGGAGATGTAGAGAGGGCATGAAGAACTGTCAACACGCGCATAGCTCGTTTCATCCGTTCTTTAGCCGGAGTAGTTGTGCATGATTGGCAGTTGGAAGGCAACAACCTGTGATTGATGCAGCTGTTTGTGTCCACCTAAATGAAACTGGGCTGGACATCTTTTTGTCCGGGTTGCAGGACAGGTGGAACAGGCCTTGGGGAAGGCTGTGTGTGTAGGAGTTCCCAGATATAGGGATCCAAAGCCAGGATTTTGTCTCGGTTGAGACAATTCATCATCATTCCTTGCAGCCTCAGCCGGTGAAAGCAAGCAGCATCTCCAGTATTCCAGGAAGAAGAATACCCTGTGAACAGAACTGTGAGTACCGTCCAGAGACCAGGAGAAGCCAAATTCCTCCTCAGTTAGTCAGTCCCCAAGATAGCAGAAGATAGTAAGTGCAGAATATAAATTCCTGCCACAGTACAGAGCCACAAGCAGATGACTTATCCTGCAAAAAGCTCCAGGCACATGATAGAGCAGAAGCCAGATTCCTGCCACACATTGCCAATAGATGCTGGGACCAAAGACTATTGCTGTATCTCACTTGGATGAAAGCTGCATCTAGTAAAGACAAGTTTGAACTTTATTCCAAGTCTGGATCTCAATTATTGCTGCAAATCCCTCAATTACTCCTACTAGCAACACACTAATTTTATTGCAAGGGAGCCAGGAGTCCAGCCATACCCAGGTAGGAGACACCGTTGACACTATTGCCATTATCACACAGAGACATTACACCACTCTGGCATTCCTAACCTGGTACGTGAGTTGCAACACCTTAAAGGGCCCTGTGTTAATACCCTGCGCACGTTGCAATTGGCGTCACGAACAAACCATAGACTATTATACCCATATCCTGACCCACTGCATAATTGGCGTCCGTGTAACCGTACCACGGTCCGGCTCATTACAGAAGACATTCAGGTTTTTGGTTTGGTACAATTCTCTGCAGTCTAGTGGACGCCATAGTGTATGGCAAAGGCGTCCTTGACTGTTGAGATACTGGTGGTTTAGAAAAGGCTGGCACTAAAGGGCTGTTTAGGTGGTTCAGTCCACAGGGGAGTAATGTGCCTCTGTGGATTTCTTAACTGTGTGTTTGTGGCCACCAGCCCCTCCTACCCCCTTTTATTAACACATTAGGTATCGCCTCATTTGAAAATATCTGAACTATTAAAATATTTATAAAAATATCATGTGAGCTGATTGCTGTAATGAAAAAATAATAATTTGTCAAATCATCCCCCCCAAAAAAATTGAATAACAGTGATCAAAAAGTTGTACGTACCACAAAAATGGTACCAATAAAGTCTAAATTTCAACCCGCAAAAAACAGCATTTTCTGACAGAATATAAAAAAGTTATGACTGTCAGAAAATGGTGATGCAAATATCATCTTGTTTTTTTAAAGGTATTTTTTTTTTTTTAAGTGGTAGATAGTGTTGGGCAAACATGCTCGGCCAAATACCAGTTCGGCTCGAGCATCGTTGTGCTCGGCCGAATATCGTGTGTGCTCGAGCGCGATGCTCGAGTCAATGTATTAAATCTAATTTAGCCTCTATTTCTGAGAAGTTTCTGGCGGGACACAAATTCCTAACCAAGCCAAGCCACATTACTGCCAATAATGTTAACCACTACACTATAGAGCTCCATGGCCAGATACTTAAAAAATATAAAAATGAGACTTCTGCTGTATAGGAATAAGTATTCCTATACAGCAGAAGTCTCTTTTCTTTTTTTTTCTTTTCTTTTTTTTTTTTTAAAGTATCTGGCCATGCAGCTCTATAGTGTAGTGGTTAACATTATTGGCTGTAATGTAGAAGGTTGTGAGTTCGAATCCCGCCAGAAACTTCAGAAATAGAGGCTAAATTTGATTTAAATGCACTGGGTGTCCCCAAGCACTGACTTCATATATAGACATAGCTATATATGGAGTCAGAGCAGGGACTCTTAAGCCCAACTAGAGTCCAGACACCCTCCCCTCTTCAGAGCAGGGGGAGCCTGGTTTAATGCTTGGGCTCTCCCATTGACTTCCATTGTGCTCGGGTGCTCTGTAGAGCACCCGACCATCGGTGTTCTACTCGAGCACACAAGCACTTTGGTGCTCGAACAACACTAGTAGTAGATTAAAAAAATGCACAAGTTTGGTATCGCTGTATTCATACTGAGCCACAGAATGAAAACGTTATGTCATTTGTAACACACAGTGAATGTTGTGACCTCAAAAACTTTGGTGGAATTGTACTTTTTTTTTTTTTCGATTTAACCCCACAAAGAATTTTTTCCCATTTTCCAGTAACAGACATGGAAAATCGAATGGTGCATAACCCCTAAAAAATAAGCCCTCATATGGCTATATGAATGAATAATGTAAAAAGTTATGGCTGTTGGAACATAGGGAGAAAAAAAAAACGAAAATGCAAAACCAAAAATGGGCCCCTGTACTATATGCTCTGAAAACAATACAAATAATGAAGGACTTTCAAAAACGGACTGAGAATAAATATCAAAATGTACACATTAAAATTGTAAAATGCTCTGTTCTGTCAAATGGAAAATTACTGAAAGAACAGAAATGATTTTTGTAAACATGAATCCCTTCAAAAAAAAGAATAATTTCCATATTGTAAAATCAAAAACTATACAAATATATACTATGAAGCGAATGGTATCTCACATTTAGAAATGTATTATGGTTAATACCAGATGGGCCGAACATGGTGGATGGATCAAACATGGCCGCTGGATTATTGTCATAAGAGACAGGAGCCTGAAAACTAGTAGCTGCCATATAACATGTTAGCTAAACAGAGGCTGTTTCTGGTTCGGAGTTTGGCTGGTTAGGTCATGGCACAATATGCAAATTATTGCTGTTGTGTAGGGTTGAGCGAACCCGAACTGCAATGCTAAATAAAATGGCCATTGAGGGGTTAAAATAATAAATAAAAAAATGCACCCACTTGATCATGCAAGTCTTCCTTCTTCAGGACCTGCGATGACGTCACCGTGCTCACCTGATCAGTTCGTTGTATCTAACTGATGGTCACTTGCTGCACCACGAGATACTCTTCATATCGTGGTGCATATGAAAAGTATTTCGTAGTGCAGCAGGTGACCATCAGTTAGATACAACGAACTGATAAAATAGGAGAAAAAAATGGTCATGGGACATTCCTGGAGTGACACAATAAGAAAGCAATGCCGCACCCAGCACCCCCTGATTGCGAACCTACTTCTTCAACCCAAGCCACTCTTCTGCCCCACAGGTGGAAGAGCCTTTCTTGTGCTATCTGCTTTTCATCATTCTAATACTGATGATATGTCATCAGGAAAATCCATCTCTGCATCTTGCTGACTTTTCTCATGGAGACCGCAAAGGATGATTTGGAAGAAGTAAAGCTAGCAAAAGATGAGGAGGGTCGTGATTAACATCAGGCCCCCCTAAGGGGTGCATTAAAAAAAATATTTCCATATTCTACTACATACTACTTCCATAGCCAACTACATGGAAAGGGAGGATTGTAGTGCCAGTAACTTGGCCAGGTGCACGTTCAGCTTCTGTACCGTTGGCGGAGTGCACGCATACTGATGTCTTTTGCAATCACCTCGGTGATCGACTTCTGTCGAAACGAATGATGAGGAGAAGAAGGACCATCAGGAGCAATAGTCTACACTGAAGTCGATGGAAAGGAATGACAGCTTCCTTTTGCTGATGTTGACGAACCCTAACTGCTGGAGAGGAGGTCAGTGGGTGATGCAGCAGTTGCTGCATCAGACTGTAAGACTAAATGAGTGGCACGTTTTTCCCACTCCACTTTATAGTGCCGCTCCATGTGTTGATGCAGGGCCGTCGCGCCAACATTAGCTCTCTGGGCACGCCTCACCTTCTGCCCACACATCCTGCATACCACCAGGCTAACGTTCCCCAGCGACCTGGTGAAAAATTCCCACACTGGCAAGTATGGCATTTTCCCTCCACCACTGTGTTATGCTTAAGTAAAAAGAGAAAAGGGTCCAGCTCGGTTAACCGAGCTGGACCCTTTTCTCTTTTTACTTAAGTAGTGCCGTGGTTCTTGGCATGGTCCGTGCTTGGTGTGACGGGGTTTGAGCGCACCTATACTTTCTCTTTGCCTGACTGTGTTATGCTTGCCTGCCGCTGCTTTTATGAACCCGTGCACTGCTAGAGTGTTCCTCATAGGTAGTCTCCTAAGTAGCAGACTGTAATGCAAGGCACCAACGAAACAGACCACTGGGGATGAAGTCAAAGGGGTTTATTAACAAAATAAACAAAGTCCAGGTAAACTTCACTGGGCGAACATCAGGCAAACAAAAAACGAAGGAAAGCCAGGAGTAGTCCCAACTTGCCAGGTAAATGGATGCATCACAGAAAGTCCCGGGTCCTGGTTCCCACTGGAACGGACGGAGTCCCAGCAAACTTCAGTCAGTAGCTAGCAGTACTGACCTGCACCTGGATAAGGAGGGATAACAGTGGGCACTGACCGACCTGGGAGGCCACCTTTTATGTGCCTGCTAACAAATCCCAGGGCGCCAAGTGTCCACTCCCCACAGGTCATGGTCCTGCCCTACACCTGTGTACAAGGCTTTGGTCGGTCATTAGTCAATTAGACCAATGCCGGCCCCTAATCTGCTTTGAACTTGCAGCCAGGTGCTATTCCCTTCGCTGGTCGGCGAAGCGCATAAGAAGCACGTACGCGCGACCGCGTATCCCCTTGCGAAACCGTTTTCGAACGTAAATGCGGATGCACGACAGGCTCTGCGAGAGTGCGTCAACATGGACACCGGAATGGAATCCGCAATAGGCACCGGAGACAAGCTCGGCCACAGCGTACTGCCACTAGCCCGGCCAAGCTGTCCACAAAAGCCATGCGGTCTTCCTCTCTGGCGCACATGCAAACGCATTCCCGCCTCGGTTCGCAAAGGGGTCGGAGCTGGTGTTTCAAAGGAGACACGCGTAACCTGTCCCGCAGCTCCACGAGGACCCTTTTTGGTCACACCGGAGTGCGAGACAGGTGAGGATCTTACACAGACGGTGTACCCCTCCCAGGTCTGGCTGCAGATCTCCCACTGCTTCCACCCTGCTGTCTCGGACTCGCTGCAACCCTCGTCCCCTGATGATGACAGTGCCTCCTCTTCGTCATGTGTTTTTCTTTATTGGGGTAGTGGGAAGGCGCAGGTTTTTTGGTTTGGTACAATTCTCGGCAGTCTGTGGTAGAGAGTTGGTTACACACAGATGTGAGTAACAGTCTCTATGTACATTTTGCACAATAACTCTACAGACAACAGTCTTTATGCTCCACAGATGCATAACCCCCAACCGTCCTGGATCCAGCTGGACAGTCCCAGATTTCAGCAGCTGTCCCCTGGTCAGAGGACTGAGGTACATCCTACTTTCAACTGTCTTTGCATCCTCAGGAACGGTGAAGCAGGGAGCCGCCAGCTCTCTGCTTTAGGACTCATGCACACAAATGTATTTTTGGTCCACATCCGATTTTTTTCTGTGGGTCAAATCTAGACCCATTCAATTTAATAGGGCCGCAAAAGATGTGGACAGAACACCTGCGGCCCTGCACAAAAAACTGCACATGTCCTATTCTTGTCAGTTTTACAGACAAACAGGGCTGATCTACTATCTGTTCCGTTTCGCAAAATGTGGATTTCACACGGCCTTTATCTGTGTTTTATGGACCCGCAATTTGCGCACCGCAAAAATGGCAAAGGCCGTGCGCATGAGTCCTCACCGTACACATTGCCAGTGACCTCACTGCTCCTGTGGGGCTGAATAAAAGAGCACACAGGCTAAGGGATGATGATGACGATCATTCTCCGGCCCGTGCACTCTTCAGAACGCAATGCTGTCACTTATTTGTCCATAATAGAAAAAAGCAGCGGCATTCAGCACATGTCAAAACTTTGGTACTTTATTCTTTTAAGGACAAAGCAGTGAAGGATGCGGGTAACATAGCGGACAGCGGCTGTTTCGTGCTGCCTGTGGTTTATGACGAAATGCAGACAGCGAGAAGGGGACTCGATCTAGATCTTGCTGTGATATGACGCCATGCCCCAAGTACTGTAAGTCAACAGCACTACAGACCGGAACACCATCTTCAACAGTGTCTAAGGATACTTTCACACTAGCGTTTTTCTTTTCCGGCATAGAGTTCCGTCCTAGGGGCTCAATACCGGAAAAGAACTGATCAGGCATATCCCCATGCATTGTGAATGGAGAGCGATCCGTCCAGGATGCATCAGGATGTCTTCAGTTCAGTCTTTTTGACTGTTCAGGATGGAGATAATACCGCAGCATGCTACGGTTTTATCTCCGGCCCAAAAAACTGAACACTTGCCTGAATAATCCGGCATTTTTTTCCATAAGAATGTATTAGTGCCGGATCCGGCATTCAAAATAAATAACGGATTCGTTTTTCCGGATGACACCGGAAAGACAGATCCAGCATTTCAATGCATTTGTAAGACGGATCAGGATCCTGATCAGTCTTACAAATGCCATCAGTTTGCATACGTTTTGACGGATCCGGCAGGCAGTTGCGGCGACGGAACTGCTTGCCAGATCTACTCTGCCGCAAGTGTGAAAGTAGCCTAAGATCATAATTTCTGCATTCAGTGTCCTTTCAGGGCTGACCGAACAGAAGGATAGAAAACAGATTGCCCTCAATTCTGTGGACAGGCTGTCTGCAAAAGACATCATGGATGGACATGACAGCTGGCCACAGCTATGACATTACCCATGGTCGCACTAATGCACTTAGGAATACTATTCTCTGCTGTGGAAAGTCCATTGCGGTTTTCAGAATCCTTTTTCCATCCGCATCATCTCCTACCCACTTTCTTGATGGCTTATTTGAGAAGAAACAATTTCCAAGAACAAATCAAGACTGTGAGAGTCTGCCATTATGGAAAACAGACAGGGTCAGAATGACCACCCAGAAGACCATAGGATCCTCCATTGTGACCATGCTTGGACATCAGAAAATCCTCAATAGCAGATGAATATAAATTATGTAGGGTTAATGCACAAATTAACTATTCACCGATTTAGCTAGTGTACGGTGATGACAGCATAGTGCTAAAGTATTAATGCTATGCAGGGGCGGATTGGGAACTTAAAGAGGAAAAAAAAACTAAAAGTAACCCATGTTGTAGGTATGACCAAAGTTACAGGAGACACGGCCAACACAAATAGCCGGGGCCAGAGATACCATATTGCAGCACAAAAACTGCCCCAGCAGAGCCAGGTATCTCAGTGCAACACAATAAACTGCCCTAGCAGCATCAAAAACCACAGTGCAGCTCCAAAAATCCACAAAATACCTCCTCAGAAGCTGCCCCTCTATGGTGACCAGTGCCAGCTGCCATGCTACGGCATTCTACTCCAGTTGCCTTTAGGATGGCAATACAGTTTGATTTAGGAATCAGGAGGGCATCTGTGGTCGCCAGCCAGGTACATAACTACTTGGTGTCCCCTGCGTTAACAATGGGACATTTTCCTGTTCAGTCTATGGTCAATCCACCTCTGATGCTATGGTTCACTGTTAAAGGGTTTTTGTTACAATACACTATGGATCACTTCTAAATTGGTAGAATGTTTACTGAGATGTTCACTATGCACTTTCAGCGGTACAAATCATTGAAGTGACTTTACTATGCACTATGTATTGCAAAATGCTGAGTATAGGAAGGAAATTGTTAACCAGAAATTCTTAGTAATAGTTGCAGGTGGTGGGCTAGCCCCACTTTCCCCTGAATAGAGTTCCTGGCAAGTCAGCGTAGAGTGATGACATGACATGCATGCTGCTAGTGTGGAACCCAGACAAGCTGAACAGGAGAAAAGAAATTCTCTTTCAGGGAGACACCATCCCTGTGAGTGAAAAGCGGCCACAAAACCAATTTTGCTAAGAACGAATCTCTGAGTGAAAGAAGCATTGAATTTTTGCAGAACATTGAGGACCATAAAGAGACAGTGTTTGGACAGAGATAGTAAAGGTAATGCATGCATATGGCTTTAGACTTTACTTGCATGTAGTTTTGGTTATATTGCTTCTGGCCCCCGCCACACTACTGACATCGACATCCGATCTAGGACTTCACCCCAAGAAAAATTAAAAAAAATTACAGAAACTGAACACCTTTGGTCATTTGGAAAGATGTTGTGTCTGTGGAAAGAGGCTCAGAGACGACCAACAGAGTAGCCATCCTCTATACACAGTCTTTAAGAAAAAACATACTCTGTGATATACTTGTGAATTGTGCCTACTGAATGTATTTGCACTGTGACAACCATCATCTATTCAGTAAAAAACAGCCTATATATGAGTGCCTCTAAGGAAAGAAGGGTTGCCCCCTCCCCCCCCCCCCCCCCCCCAACTGCATGCATGGCCTGGGAGAGCAATGGAGCAGGGAATAACCACCATGAGGACTATGACCACACTAATTGCCACTGCCACCTTCTCCACACCTCGACTGTGGGGCTGGTGCATCACATGGGCAGAGGCATACTTGGAGACACTGGGTCATACCACCAAATATTCTCCCCATTCTCCATTCCTGACAGATGTCACACTGATGGGATCAGTAGCAATCAGTCGTTATCTATGTGAGAACCCGATAGCAAATGTTCAATTTCTCTGTAGTGCCGCCAAAAGGGGAAATGGAGCATTACATTGTGGCCACTGAAATGAATTGCTGTCCATGTAATGCATGGACCTGCTGGGTCCAGAGTGGGATGCTCTTTGTACGTACTTTCTGTTTTGGTAATCATCCCATTGGAGAGATTCCCTGGTAAGGGTTAAAAATTGATTCCTTCACAATAGGCATCTTTGCATTCATTATTATCATATAGGTAACAAAATGTAGTAATAGATGAATGTAAGATATGCAACTCCAGTGCGCTGTAACAGAATTGCTCTTAATGAGGGTAATTTACGTCTTCTGGGTATAATATTCGAGCGTCGGCACATTTAAACCATACTTTTCTGGGAATTGTAGGACATTATAGGAATTGGGTGTAGCTGTTGTTTTACAATCTGTCTGTGGTGACGTTCCTGGTCTGGATTCCTGACCCACCCAAATGACATAAGGGAGACCCTTGCATAGTTAACTCAGTCCCATCTCGACCATAGCACTTATAAAGTACAGATGTGGTCAGTCACCATGTGGTGGTGAAAGTAATAGTACCTCATGACACAACATATGGGAGGAGACCCCCATCCCAATGAGCATTACTTATGCAACATTTGGAACATGCATATGTATCACCAGCTGCTCACATCTCCACCCAGTGGTATAAATATGGGTGGAGATTAAATTCCCCCACCCATCATATGAACAACTCTGGGTCTATCGAGCTTCTGCTGCAGATCTCTGTTCATGTGCCCTAAACCCCTTCATGTATGTAAGTAAGCTCAGACTGGTTGACCCGGGAGACAGTGAATTCCCTAAGCTCCTGAACCCCTGTGGGCCCAGACATATTTCACTGCCGCAGTTTTGTGGAAATTTACTTCTATACACTTCAACTGCAATACAGTTCTGCACAAATTGTAGCAAATATGCTGTAGATTGGATACCGTTTTGTCAGTTTTGCCAGAACTTCAACTAGAAGAAGTTCAAGGACCTTTGGAAGCATGTGAAAGGAGATGAGAGGGAACCATGGGGTGAAAGAAGAGTTATGAAGACCACTCTATGCGTTTGGGAGAGACTATAGGAAAGCAGTATACCTGTGAAACAGGGCCGTAACTACCATAGCGGCAGACCATGCGACTGCTATGGGGCCCAGGGCAAGAGGGGGCCCAGTCATAGTTGGGATTATCTCCTCTTCTACTGCAGGTAAAAACTTGGTCTCTACCTTCTATACGGACCACAAAACACTGAAATAGCCATACGGTAGTGTGAAAGAGGCCTAAAGGAACAACTTTTAGCAAATGAGGCAGTGGAAAAATGGCCCACGGGTAATTGAAAAAGGTTTAGGCAGAAACCCTCCTGTCCTGTGTGGGGGCCTGGTTTGATCCTTGCTCTGGGGCCCTTACTTCTCTATGTACGCCACTGCTGTGAAAGAAAGGGGATCGATATATATATATCCCAAAATGGTGCTAGTTAAAATTATCCCGTTAATAGACCCACATTTGGCTGCATCAATAGAAAAATAAAAGAGTTACAGTTCTTGGATTTGTATAAGCCATGCTTTTACTATGCAAAAGTAGAAAAAACAACCCTGGAAAAAAAATAAAGAAATTTACTGTATATACTTGGTATAAGTGTAAGTGAAATATCCTGTAGAGTAGCAAGCCAAAACAATTATAGGTTTATAGGTCGATACACCAATACACCAGGTGCTCTTGTCCACAGCGCTTGCACACACTCCACTTGGCTCTTGCAGGTGCCATACCCACACTAACTCTTGTCTCTACAGTGACTTCCAGTCTGGCATCAGACTGCATGGGGGCACTGCCCGCTGGTGGGAAAAAAAACTTTAATCACTGCGAGTTTTTCCCTCTGCAGCACTGTGCAGCGCTACAGAGTGAGGAGCGGTTTTGGAGCGCGCGCCCTGATGAATCACCAAGGCGCGCACGGCAGTATTGGCACTTCACTGATAGGCTCCGCCCCTATTCCAGTTGGAAAAGACACTGCGGAGCCGGAGTAAGAAGAAGCAGAAGATGGCTGGGGCACTGCCGCTTCAGGACTAGTCCAGATCCTGTGTCAGCCATTCTTTACAGCATGTCAATCAGAGGTGAGCCCTGTGATAGTCTATGCCAGGGATGCTCAACCTGCGGCCCTCCAGCTGTTGTAAAACTACAACTCCCACCATGCCCTGCTGTAGGCTGATAGCTGTACAGTGTCTGGGAATGCTGGGAGTTGTAGTTTTGCAATAGCTAGAAGGCCGCAGGTTGAGCATGCCTGGTCTATGCCCTACCAAAGTCCTCCCCATTACGAGGCACCAGGTGTGAGAACTGTCGGCACTGTGGACTTTGTGTACACATGGTGCAGTGTGAATGGACACACCTCATATAAGTGAGACATGTGCAGTGGGACACGGGGCCCCTCTTGCAGCTGCACTGACAGGATTATTGCTTCTGTCATTGTAAGGTCAGTGGTGCTTGGACAATAGTAGAAAACCTATATACTGTGATCTGGTCCTATATGACATGTGCAGGACCAGGTAGTCACCAGCCTCCAAAATGATGTATTCTGCACAACTAAGGCCTATTGCACACGACCGTATGGCTTTTTCAGTGTTTTGCGGTCCGTTTTTCATGGATCCGTTGTTCCGTTTTTTGATTCCGTTGTGTTTCCGTTTCTGTTCCGTTTTTCCGTTCCGTTTTTCCGTATGGCATATACAGTATACAGTAATTACATAGATAAAATTGGGCTGGGCATAACATTTTCAATAGATGGTTCAGGAAAAAACGGAACGGAAACGGAAGACATACGGATGCATTTCCGTATGTGTTCCGTTTTTTTTGCGGATCCATTGACTTGAATGGAGCCACGGACTGTGATTTGCGGGCAATAATAGGACATGTTCTATGTTAAAACGGAACGGAAAAACGGAAATACGGAAACGGAATGCATACGGAGTGCATTCCGTTTTTTTTGCGGAACCATTGAAATGAATGGTTCCGTATACGGACCGTATACGGAACGCAAAAAACGGCCAGTAAACGGGAAAAAAAAAACGGCCGTGTGCAATAGGTCTAATGCACACAGAACAGAACTGAAGAACAATATAAAGAAATGAAAGATGTTTTTCCGTTTCTAGTTTTTAAATGACCAGTTGTACATCCTTTGTATTGCAGCCTTTGTTTCTGACAGGTAATTAAAGGGCTTTTCCAAGTTATTTTTATTGATGACCTATCCTCAGAATAGGTCATCAATATCAGATCGTCAGGAGTCCGACGCCTGGCACCCCCGCTGATCAGCTGGTTGAAGAGAAGGCGGCGCTCCGTGCCTGTGCAGCCTTCCCTTCATTGTTCACCTGCTCGCCGTCGACAGTGCAGAGGTGCAATTACAAGCCGCCCATTCACTTCAATGGGACGGGATTAGCAAGACCCTAAGGCCTCTTGCACATGACCGCGTCTCCGCCCGTGGCCGTATTGCGGCCCGCATACTGTGGCTACGCAATACACGGGGCACCGGCCGTGTTCATTCTGCATCAAGGATGCGGACCCATTCACTTGAATGGGTCCGTAAATCCGAAGATGCGGTACGGAACCATGGAACGGAAGCACTACGGAGTGCATTCGTGGGGTTCCGTTCTGTGCTTCCTTTCAACAAAAAGATAGAACTTGTCCTATCTTTTTGTGGAACGGACCAATCGCGGTCCCCATTCAAGTGGGGTCACGATCTGCATGCGGCTGGCCCACGGTCAGTGCCCGTGCATTGCGGACCGCAATTTGTGGTCCGCAGCACGCATTCATGTGCAAGAGGCCTAAAGATGATTGATTATGGGGGTCCCTGCATCAACATTGAGATGGTGGGTCCCTAATGAAAAAGGATATTTGCGGTTCTGTCTCTGTGCCTAGAAGTCACTTCAGCCACCTGATTCCTCTTTAAAAATAAACTGGATAGTTTGATAAATAATCTACCCAACATAGGCTGGTTGAGATAGTGTGTGCTACCTATCTGTATGTAGTGCAGTCAGTTTACGGTGCCACTTGTGCAGGGGGTGGGGGACTAGGGGCCCACCTTGCTCAGGGGCCTACTAGGGGATTTACCTTTTAGCCTGTGGGCCAATCTGAGCTTGATCCTCCCTACTTTGTTGCTGTTCTATCTTGATAGTACTATTTAGCAGGCTCGGACTGGCCCACCGGGGAGCCGGGGAAATCCTTGATGGGCCCCTGCCTAGTTTCAGTATACATATCATATTATATCAGGCAGCCCCAGCTTTCTGATGGTAAGCGTGGGTCGGGCCGTTGGTGTTAAGTGGGGGGCATCGGCAGGGCACAGGGAGATGAGCGCTTCCATTGTGGAAGCGCTCATCTCCATAGTCATCTGTATCGCCGTCCTCAGGACAGCGATACAGATGGATGCTGTGGGGCAGGAGAGAGGCGTCTCCCTTCCCCCTTCCTCTGACAGGCTGCAGGCACTAGGCCACTGCATCGCGCCGCCTGAGCTGTACAGCGCGGGACACAGGCCGGGAGAGGCGTGCATCGCATCGCTGCCAGCCTGATGGAGGTAAGTATAAGTGTTTATTTTTTATATAATACAATACAGGAGAGGAGCGCTGTGGGGGCACTTGTTACTGGCACATGATTGGGGGGGATCTATGGGGGGCACCTCTTACTGGCACAATATTAGGGGGCATCTATATGGGGACAATTCTTACTGGTACATTATTAGGGGCATCTATGGGGGCACTTCTTACCGGCACATTATTGGTGGGCACTGTGGGGGCACCTATGGGGGCACTTCTTACTGGCACATTATTGGGTGGCACTATGGGGGCATCTACTGAGGCCACAAAGAAGGGGTATTTTATATGGGGGGCACTGTATAGGGACATTTTATACTAGGACACATTATAGTGGGTACTATGGGGAAGGTGGGAGAGGAGTACTATGGATTCATCTACGGGGAGGCACTAAGAAGGGGTATTTTATACTTGCAAATTATGGGGGACACTGAAGACATCTACTGGGGCACTATATATGGGGCATTTTATACTGGTACATTATGGGGGGCACTAGGAAGAAGGCGGGACAGGAGCACTATGGGGGCATTTACTGGGGCACTATATAGGGGTATTTTATACTGGCACATTATGGGGACATTAGCTCAACTGGGGGCATTGAAAGAGGGTATTATAAGGGGGTATTTTTGTAATGTCACATTATAAGGAGAATTATTACTACGGGGGGGCATTGGAGTCTATGGGGTCTATTGGGGTCTATGGGGAACATGATTACTAGTATGGGCACTATGAGAGCATTATTACTTCTGGGGAACAGTGGGGACATGTTGGGGCACTGTAGGAGCACTATTACTACCATGTGTGCTCTAGCAGAGAATTATTCCTATTGGTGGGACTTTTGGGAGTACTATTACTGTGGGGGCACCTTGGCACAGTATCAGCTTACCAAAATCATTTTTGGGGAACGTTATGTTTACACTATTAGTGTCAGGGGCACTATTTGCTGGGCGCAGGTATTTTAAGGCACTGTGTGTCAATAATTATTGAAGGCCATTATCTGTGTGGTACTAGTATTATCAGGGGGTTTATCTGTTTCTGCAGTATAATATTGGGGAGCATGGCAGGCAGAGTATTGGAGGTGGTAGGATTTGTCCAAAAGATGGGAGGATGATGGAAAAGTAGTAAACTAAGATTACTGATGGCTGAAAAATGGTGGTCTGGTCTGAAGGTCTGAAAGGAGATGATGATGAAAGAGAATATCTACATCAAAGGAGTCGTCACTGGA
The DNA here is from genome assembly GCF_014858855.1 of Bufo gargarizans. Taxonomy (NCBI): domain Eukaryota; kingdom Metazoa; phylum Chordata; class Amphibia; order Anura; family Bufonidae; genus Bufo; species Bufo gargarizans. The sequence continues at coordinate 647,795,331 of NC_058081.1, forward strand.
TGTAAGAGGTATGGGGCGCTGTATTACCCTGTATGTTCTGTAGTTGTATGGGAGGGTGGATATAGAATTTGGCCCACCCTGCTGCCTCCTCGCCCCAGGCTTTAGGTCACACTGTGCGAGTTCTGACATCTGAGGGCTCATTATCTGTACTCAGAGAGTTATCACTGTGTTATCTGTGGTGTTACGTATGACTGCAAGTGATATCTACTACATTATCTGTAAAAAGGGTCGTGGCCACACATTGGGGGGGGGGGCGCAATACTTGGCTTGCCCTGGGTGCTGGCAACTCATGCTACGCCACTGCTCAGGAGTACTCTGAGCTGTGGATGTCTCCTCCTGTACCACATTATTCTGGGAACTGGCAGACCATGTCCTTAAGTACCGATGGTTCTGCGTGTACAATGGCCCAGTCACACCAACACACTCTGCAGACTATGGGTCTCTCCCTTTCAATTGTGCAGATATGACTCTCTCAGAAATATACTACTCACATGTACCAGGACAGAGACTTCTATTTTCTATTGCGGTGATTTGAGGACCTGTTCAACTTAGTCATGTGACCACTGGTCCTTCAGCATCCTTTACTTACATCTGTAATTTACAAAACAATGAAGGTCAGCAGCTTGTTAAGTTAATAGAGGGTCGAGGTAAAAATTTTATAATGAGAGTGCATACTTAAGAATTGACTAGGAGTAATCAGGAGAGGACCTGGGTGCATACGGTTTCTACGGGGTCTAAACGGTGGTGAAATGTTGACACATGGTTCATCTCCATTCTTCTGATAGACCAGAGGGGGTTAATAAAGGCATGATTGTTTATTTCAGTCACCCTAGTGGCACTTTGGAATTAACTCTTTTTAAAAGGTCATGACAAGGTCCAGCATCATAAGTATAATAATAATATTCTATGAAATAGTGAGTATCTGGTATAATCGGGGTTGGTGCAGATCCTTTTTGGACCTAAGGCTTCTTTCACACTGGCGTTACTCGTTCCGGAAGGCTCTATGGGAACAGCCTGCCGGATCCATAACTACCGCGTAAAGCCTTGCACGCAGCGGTTTTTGTCCGGCTGCCTCTTGGTGTATTTGTAGTGCTGCGGCCAGATCTCCGCCGGTCCACATTATAGTTAATGATGATGTGCAGACTGCAGGCAGCGCATGGCTGTACACGGTAGTTACCGATCCAGCAGGCTGTTCCCCTGCCAGTGTGTCCACTTCTGTGATAGGCAGTTTGGCCTCATTGACATAGTCCCATGAGCAGACACATCACTGTCACTAGACTAGCATGTTCTATTCCTGAGATATCCTATACTACTGTGAATTGTGAAACAACTCAATTAATTCCATTCAAGAGCCAAAGTATGTCCAAACTCATAAACATTTCAGACAAAAAGTTTTACAGCAGAGTAATTAAATTAGTTGAAGTGAATCATTGTCTCCATCTTATTATAGAATCAAATGTACTGGTAATTCTTATCATTGTGCTGACCCACAATCCTCAGCACATGCTTGGGTTATCCCAAGTATTTCCATTTTTTAAGAAGACAATTGCAGCCCAAATTTGGTTCAAACAGCTCAATTTTACTTAACAGTTTACTTAACAGCATCCCTTCTCTCTTTCTGTATGAGGCTGCTGTCTATAGCAAAGCCCATATCTGATCTGATATTGATGACCTATCCTGAGGACAATCCCTTTAATAATCACGGAAGGTGGCACTATTCTATTCTCCAGATTTTTAACAAATCTTGGTTCCTCCATCCCTGTTGGACCTATGGAGGGAAGCATACTTATCTTCTCCCCACCACTCAGTTCTGGCTCCTGTCCACTGCCGAGTTTGTCGCGCTCCAGTCCTCTCTTATGTATATTTGCTTTCGCAGCTCCAGTCATCAGGGAGCCAAAATTTGTTTAAAAAAAACTGTTTAATGTTACTGAACTTAAAAGGGACTGAAGTTGAAAAGTGGTGTTTATGTTGTTATATACTTTCTGTTTATTTGCACAGGAGCTATACCCATGGCCCACAAGTCTCCACTTAGATTTCATGCTACTCTCAAGAGCCCTTAACTTTACTAACCATAATCCACTCCGTTTAGCCTGCTGCACCTCAAAACCAACTAACTAGGCCACCCCTTAGGCATTCAGGTGTCCAAACTCCTGCTATAGCTCCCTACTGGTCCCTATTAAGCTGATCTTTATTACAACGCTCATCTGGAGCCTCCCCTGGGTTTGAGCTTTGCACCACTTCCACTTTACGGATGACTTCAGCAGACTGTTCCAGAGCCAAGTTGACAACACAGTTCTCTTCAGCAGCAGCCTGCGCAGAACACTGCAAAGAAACCCGCCTCTGTGGCCTATCCCCCAAAAAGTGGTCGCTACTTAAATACACTATGTGACCTTCTACACTGGTTCTCTGAAGGCCACATCTCACATCTTCCAGCCCACTGCCAACTCTTTAGTGATCATGTTGCTCCATTGCTCAGACCATCACTGCTACTCCCAATAAATAACCCTTCACTTGCTTCGAGCTCAGTAGAACAGACCTCAGGCCTACCTGTATAATAGGTCAACAGCAATTCCCTTTAGCACCATCGAGAATTCTGACTTGCAACGGGCGGACGCACCCCAGGGCCCTCTATATCGTGCACGTCCTAGGTGTAGGAATTGACGAGTGGTATAGTGTGGCCTAAAATGTCTCTTTATGCGTGTCACGGTGATCCTACCTGGATACGGTTGGACCCCTGGCTTTGGCTCCAAAGTAAAAAATAGGGGGAATAATTGAGGGATAAAAGAATAACTTGAGTCCAGACCTTGAGATGAAGTTCAATGACAGCTTTACTTTGCATAAACGTTCTCCAGAACAGTTTACAGGCTTTGTCTTGGTTTCAGCAGGCTTTAGCATGAAACTGGCAGGCAAACTCCACTCTGCTATATCTGTTTCTCTCTTAATCTGCTGTACTGACAGGCTGGCTGTATAACTCAGCTTCATCTGTTTGCTGCACTTCACTTTGTAGTCTGACTCTAGGTTATGCCAGGGAACTTTCCTCCTGGCTCCTGAGGCTTCAAGCTTTGGCCTCCATGGCCAGCAGAGATGTGCCCCTGCACACCCTTCCCCTAGTTGGAGGTAAACTAGACTGGAACTAACTGGTCTCCACCCTTCCTGCAGAAAATAGGGCTAGCCCACTTCTCCACAGAGCGGGGTTAGAATTGAATGGAAAGCTCCATTCTACCTAAGTACAGCTCTGACATATTTGCTGCCACCTGCTGGTGAACCATGTAAATTACATTTATTAAAACAGTTGCATAGAAATATTATCATTGCACCATATAAAGGACCTGGATGGAAATACACAGATGACATTCAGGTTAGCCCATTAGAGATAGTAGCAGGGTGAAGAAGTGGAAACACCACTGGGGTGTTACAGACTCACCATTCAGATCAGGGATGCCCAACCTGCGGCCCTCCCGCTGTTGCCAAACTACAACTCCCAGCATGCCTGGGCAGCCTACATCTATTAGGGCATGCTGGGAGTTGTATTTTTGCAACAGCTGGGAGGCCACAGGTTGAGCCAGATCATCTGAAGTGAAAAAAATCTGCGTAAGAAAAGCAATCTACAAACTACAGACAAATCCAAACAACTAAGCAATCCCAGTATAAGGTCCCCCCCCTCCCCCCTCCCCCTTGCACAACGCTCTCCTCACTACACATGTATTTGGGAGGAAGTGTACTAGATATTTCATAGATTTTGTAAGAGCCAAAACACTTGGCTGTTTACCTTGGATACTGATTTGCAGAGTTCCAGCGGAGGAAAAGGATGACATATAACAGTTGGAATCTGGGGCTGTGAACTGTATACATGACATAATATGGTAAGGTATCTGATGAGGCCAGAAGAACTACTTCTTGTACCTGGTGCATGCATGGTGGGTCTGGTCTTCTGGTTAACACTTGATGGATGATTCATGGGTGCAATGGTAAGCTGGGCACTCATGTGTAATTGTACAGCACATTGCATGGGGAAAGAAAATCCTCATCTGAATCAATTTTACATATATAAAGCCATGTCACGATGATGATTTTTTGACTTAAGGAACAGGCCATGTAACCTTTAGTTGCACTGCAGTGACCCACTAGGGAGTGGATGGAAGGTGGTTAAGCCTAGAAGGTGGTTCTAGTACTCACGGGTCACAGTGGTGATCTCCCCCTCTTGCTGGCGCTGGGACTGGAGGGCACACCCTTTCGTCTCTCGGGTCTCGGGTCACTCCTTGGAGCTGGAGTTCCTGCCTGTTGGTAGTTGGGATGCCCTTAATGTTAGATATTTGGGTGCAAGGCAGGGGAGCAAGTATAATAGCCGGTGGATGGTGGAGTCAGTAACCAGGCCCGCTGGTATACATAAATAAGTCTCTCTTTACTGAAGTGCAGAATGAGGGTAGTAGTAACAAGGCACAGTTTCAAAGCATATAACTGAAATCCTTCCCCAATAGTAACATATTGACAGTGACGATAATGGAGGCTGCAGTAGTCCTTCTCTGTCTCTCTCTAAAGTCTCTCCTCAGAACCTTAGGCATGCAATGAGGTTTGTTAAATATTTCTGCAATTCCCAGGCGGTAGTTGCTTCCTTAGCTGTTGAAGTCTCAGAGATGAGGGTTCTCTGAACTTAGGCCCAGCTCTGAGGAGTTTGCACATGTAGGTGTTTACTGTAGCATAACTAGAACTCAACTGCACTGATTCTAATTTCTAACTAACCAGGGAGCGGACCCAGGATCATCTACCGGCAACCTATCACAGTGAGCCTAGGGGTTAACCATTAATTGTCCATTCAATGCTCTAAGGTACACAAACACAACAGGTCACAGCATTTGTCTATCATTATTGGGACTGTCATATTTCACACAATACCAGGACAGGATTTCAGCCTCTGAATGTAAGCATAAGAACGTTTCCATTCAGACCCTGCATACAGAGGTATGGAAAACAATAAGGGATTAAAGCATAATGCATATTCAAAAGTTGACAAAGTTACTATTCAACTATAATAAAATTATATTGACAAGCAACCAGAAACAATTCAACTAGTTACGATTATGCAGCTTCTTTCACGCGATGTCTTCATCACGTGACAAACCATCATTATCTGCCTTTTTGTTTGAGAGGACCCCAGGTGATGCACTGATCACAGATTCTCCTGTTGCTAGGGCCCCTGGTGATCACAGTAACCTGTAGGTGAATCTGGCAGCAAGTATACAATTTCCCTGCAGTGCCTCCTCAGGGCAAATTAGGTATTACACTGTTTCTACTAAGTCAATTCAATGCAGCCACTGGCTAGATCCTCCTAAAGCTGTTATTATGCATTAAGTTACACGATAATCTCCATGAAATTGTCCACAACATGTTTACTTGTGTATATGTAAAAGAGGGGGGGGGAGTAAATCAAGGCAAAGATGAATGTGAACAACTACGTCCTTGTACAGAACTGTAGAAGACATCAGGGCCACTTATATAAAGACAATGAAGGACTTGTTTCTGGGTCTCATTGGTCCTATTACAGTTTGCTACATCTGCGGCTACCGTTAACTTCTAGGAAATAAATCGCAATTTACCAGATAATTTTAGAATGTAAACATTTGTTAAAAATCGAATTATTTGGAACAGTGATGATTTCTACAGGTGTAAGGTGTGATGGCTCTCTTAAAGGGGCTGTGCCACCAATAGCATTCCCTATCCAAACAACAGGAGTAAGTGTTCGATCGCTGAGAATGGAGAGGAGCTGCGCATGTGCAGGGAGCCCCGGAGAAGCCAGGGCAGAGGATAGGAGTGGTTTGTGGCCCTGATGAGGTGTTGTATAACAGTGTACTCCCTCGGCTATGGCCCCATGGGGATTGGTGCAGTGGAAAGGTAGTATTGAAGAAGGAGGCCAAACTAAACATATAAAAGTATTTTTACAACAGTAACTGCAACGTAGAACAAGTACAATTCTCTCTGGCAACAGTAAGGAATATGCAGGCAGGTTGTTTTACTGCAAATTAGCACTAGTATAGAACTGGCCTGTAGTATTTCAGGTGTAGGGTGTTTTAGCATATATTCCCTCACCTTACAACAAGGTATTTGTTGCTTGATTTAGCTGTCCATGCCTAGACACCTTTCTATCTCCACCAAAGTGCCTCTGTGGTTCCCACTGTCAAAACAAAATGTCCATTTGTTGCTGGATGTACTGGTGGTCCAGAACTGTTGATCTACAGCAACTAGACAACTCCGTTCTAAGCAGTGGCTGATATGCTTGATAGACTCAGCACTAACATGGATTAGGGCCCTTTAATACATCCCAATGTGGAGCCATAAGTGCTGATCTACGCTAGGGTCTCTACACGGGCCAATGCAAACTGCAAGGGGGGCAAACGATCATTAGTATGATCATGCATTCTCCATATAGTTTGCATATTGTCACCAGCACATCCCCTGTTTACCAGTTGCCCTCTTTATCTAGCTCATCCTTTTTGCAGATACTGTATGTTATGCTGGCTATCTTGCTGACTCCTACACTGACTGCACCTCCTCGCTGATCTGTGTCTCTGAGACCCACAATGGGGTGCAGGCAGGGGAGTAGCTATAGGGGGTGCAGAGGTAGCAGTCGCTACCGGGCCCAGGAGCCTGAGGGGGCCCAAAGACCCTTGTGCTGCATAAGAAGACACACAAAGCACTGAGGGAAAGGGGGCCCAAGCCTAACTCTTGCACCAGGGCCCATGAGCCTTTAGCTACGCCCCTGGGTGCAGGGTCTGACCTGGGGATGATGCAAATAACTTGCAGGCTCAACAGAACTTTGAGGGCAATGCAAATGGACTAGAAAGCTGCTGCTGCCTTCCTTCTAGTCCCCCTCTATTTCTGTGACCTCATGCCTCTTGGGTGCCTGTTTCTGCTTTCTCTCTCTGATGCTTCCCACGCTGCTCTGCTCCACTGAACCTCTCGACAACCAAACACACACCCATTGGCACCCTTTGTCCTCCGAAGTTCCTTTCCTCCAGTAAACAGCGTTTTGCGTTCTATTTTCGCCAATGCAGGTCACACATGACTGTATAATTTGGACTTTATATGGTACAGCAAAAGGGAGGGAGCATCAGTAGAAGGTTCTGCACAGGGCTCCACTCAATGTAAAGCTGGTCCTACAGGGCCAAAACGATTTCAGAAGGCATTAATGGCTTTTGAACTTCAGCATCCGTTAGCGAATGCAAGTCACCATACACACATACGTAAGTACATACTGTGGGGACTCGCTCTGGTAGACAGGATTAGCGGACGCAGTATAGAGGCAACAACAAGTTCTTTGGATCAAAACAGTTCAGTGTTTTATTCACACTTTAAGCAAGTGACAAAACAGTCATATTCAAACAAAAAGTCATCTTGCAGTGTTGGTGGTAATTCACACCATGCAGCAATTCTGCTTCAAAGAGTCTTTGCTGACAGAAGCACCAACCTGTTTTCACACGAAACAGGTAACAAGCCTTCATCCAGACACCAGGTTCCCAGATCCCAACACAGAAACCTGGCTTCTGAGCCCAGCTGCCTATTTAAGGACAGCCAGGTGCTGACAAAACCCGGACCGGCATTTAAAATCTGGTCCGTTATTTGACCTCACCTGGCTGTAAATCAGCCCAGCAGCACATGCTGGGAGGAAAATACCTGTTTTCCCAGACCAAGCCTCTCACTGTGTCACAATACATACTAAATGGTAAAACACTGGGTACAGGGCTGCACCGCCAATTAGACGAGGTAAGGCAATCTGACACAGCTCAGGTGACAAGTGAGGGGCGGCAGGGCACAGGGAGATGAGCGCTTCCATTGTGGAAGCGCTCATCTCCATAGTCATCTGTATCGCCGTCCTCAGGACAGCGATACAGATGGATGCTGTGGGGCAGGGGAGAGGCGTCTTCCTTCCCCGTTCTTCTGATAGGCTGCAGGCACTAAGCCTGGAGCCTATCAGAGGCCGGTGCAGGCGGCATGATGACGGAATCGCGCCGCCTTAGCCGTACAGCGCGGGACATAGTCCGGAAGAGGCATGCATTGCTGCCAGCCTGATGAAGGTAAATATGTGAGTTTATTTTTTTATTTTTTGGTACAATACAGGAGAGGAGCGCTACGGGGGCACTTCTTGCTGGCACATGATTGGGGGGGCATCTATGGGGGCACTTCTTACTGTCACATGATTGGAGGGCATCTATTGGGGGCACTTCTTTCTGGCACATGATTGGGAGGCATCTAGGGGGGTACTTCTTACTGGCACATGATTGGGGGACATCTATGGGGGCACTTTTTACTGGCACATTATTGGGGGGCATCTATGGGGCACTTCTTACTGGCACATTATAGGGGGGCACTTTTACTGGCACATTATTGGGTGGCACTATGGGGGCATCTATGGGGGCACTTATTACTGGCACATTATTGGGGGGCACTATGGGGGCATCTACTGAGCCCACAAAGAAGGGGTATTTTATACGGGGGGCACTATGGGGGAGAGGAACACTATGGGGGAATCTACTGAGGCCACAAAGAAGGGGTATTTTATATGGGGGGCTCTGTATAGGGGCATTTTAAACTAGGACACATTATGGTGGGTACTATGGGGAAGGGGGGAGAGGAGTACTATCGGGTCATCTACTGGGGAACTAAGAAGGGGTATTTTATACTTGCAAATTATGGGGGACATTGAGGGCATCTACTGGGGCACAATTTAGGGGCATTTTATACTGGTACATTATGGGGGGCACTAGGAGGAAGGGGGGAAAGGAGCACTCTGGGGGCATTTACTGGGAGCACTATATAGGGGTATTTTATACTGGCACACTATGGGGGCACTAGGGGGACATTAGCTCAACTGGGGGTATATTTTTGCACTGTCACATTATAAGGAGAATTATTACTACTGGGGGGGCCTTATGGTGGGCTTTATTACTACTGGGGGTCTATGGGGAACATGATTACTAGTATGGGCACTATGGGAGTTTTATTACTTCTGGGGCCCAGTGGGGACATGTTGGGGGCACTGTAGGAGCACCATTACTACCATGTGTGCTCTAGCAGAGCATTATTGCGATTAGTGGGACTTTTGGGAGCACTATTACTGTGGGGGCACCTTGGCACAGTATCAGCTTACCACAATTATATTTGGGGTTCGTTATGTTTACACTATTAGTGTCAGGGGCACTATTTGCTGGGCGCAGTTATTTTAGGTCACTGTGTGCCAATAATTATTGAAGGGCACTATCTCTGTGGTACTAGTATTATCAGGGGGTTTATCTTTTTCTGCAGTATAATATTGGGAAGCACGGCAGGCAGAGTATTGGAGGTGGTAGGATGATTTGTCCAGAAGATGGGAGGATAATGGAAAGTAGTAAACTAAGAATTTTTTTGTCAAACTGCAGACACAAGAAATGGCTAAAAAATGGTGGTCTGGTCTGAAGGTCTGGTCTGAAAGGAAAAGATGAGGAAAGAGAACATCTACATCAAAGAGACATCACTGGATGTAAGAGGTATGGGGCGCTGTATTACCCTGTATGTTCTGTAGCGATATACATAATGTTAGGAGGGAAGGGGTTAGGTTGAGAATTTGGTATTAAGGGGCACTTTTTCAATTTTCGCCTCAGGCAGCAGAAAGGCTGGGTAACACTGGCATGGAAAAGGATCTAGGAATTTTAGTGAACCAAAAACTAAGCTGTAGAAACCAGTGTCAGGCAGCTGCTGCCAAGGCCAATAAGATAATGGTTTGCATCAAAAGGCTTATAGATGCCCGTGATAAGAACATAGTCCTACCACTTTACAAATCGCTAGTCAGACCACACATGGAGTACTGTGTACAGTTCTGGGCTCCTGTGAACAGGGCAGATATAGCAGAGCTGGAGAAGGTCCAGAGGAGGGGAACTAAAGTAATAACTGGAATGGGGGGACTACAGTACCCTGAAAGATTATCAAAATTAGGGTTATTAACTTTAGAAAAAAGACAACTGAGTGGAGATCTAACTACTATGTATAAATATATCAGGGGTCAGTACAGAGATCTCTCCCATCATCTATTTATCCCCAGGACTGTGACTGTGACGAGGGGACATCCTCTGTGTCTGGAGGAAAGAAGGTTTGTACACAAACATCGAAGAGAATTCTTTACGGTAAGAGCAGTGAGACTATTAAACTCTCTGCCCATATTACGCGATCATTACTTTGCCGATTTTTCGAGTAAAAATGCAGAATATAACGAATATTCAAATTCGCGAATATTCGACGAATGATCGACGAAATATTTGCGAAATATCGCCAATTCAAATATGACCCCTGCCGCATCAGGTACTCATGCACCTGGCCAGAAGCCACAATAGCAGTTGTCTCTTGTGTTGCCTTCTGTCAATTTGGACTCGTCTACAACTTGAGGCCACTTTACCAGTCAGCTCCTGCGCGAAAAGTTGCCATTGTCAGACGAAAAGGGTCTAAATTGACCTCCAAAATCTCTAATTTAGGTCAGCACCTCCGGAAGTTACATATTGATGAGAAGGAGAGAGAGAATTTGACCCCTTAGCTAGATAAGAAAGTGACTCAACCCCACATTTGCAGTTGCTTCTATGCAACGTTGATAAGAATTGTACCTACTTCTGAAAAGTATACCAACTTGGACCATCAGTTAAGAAAGGCCGAGTCCCTTCCTTCACTGTGTTTGTGTGCATGGCCCAGGGACTGCCAGAGCAGAATTGCAAACATGAGTACTACCACCCCCATCACCCCCCATCATCCTCTCCACCTTACGCCTCCCATGCGGTCTGCCACTCGCTTCAGATCTTTAATATTAAAGGGAATCTGTCACCAGTTTTATGGTGTCCTAACTAAGGGCAATATAAACTAGTGTACGTTATATAATTGTACGTTATATTGAATCATTACACAAAGGAACTGTATATCAACCCGCTCAGCTCCACCTGCTTTATAACCTGTTGCCTCCAGCTCAGATACCAAGTTCAACATGACAGATTCCCTTTAAGGAGATGGGGCAGGACTTGAAATAAAGTCCACATACCAATGCAGTCTCAGTCTAATATAACTATAGGGGATGTAGAAGATGAAGTAGCACCTTTGCTACACTGTTACACTAACTGAAGTGTAATAGTTGGAGGCTACGGATGACATTTTGGAATCCAACCCAAATAAAAAATAAATAAAAATCTTTAAAAAATGTATTAGAATCAGAATTTCATGTCATTTGATTCAGCAGAATCGAGGAAGAGAGAGAGACTTTTCCAGGCAAACAGAACACGTTCAATTCGAGTAGAATTTATTCAGACCAGAATCAAATCAAATAAGTGATTTGGTTGAATTGCACCAGAATCAAATTTATAACAATTTTCTCATCTCTGTTGGAGGCCCTTTAATACATTTTGCATTAAGGGCCCAGGAGCCTCACGTTACGCCCTGTAGTCTCATAGATCCGAGGCATCCCTATAGTCCCATAGATCCTAGTGAGCTTGGACACAGAGCTTGAGATACAGATACAGAGCTTGGAGGACAGAAATAACTGACTTGTTCGAGATTGTTTCACACAGAGAACTGACCATCATCCAGAGCCATCCTGGCATTGAGGTGCATTTTCTCTCTATCTCCTGCCTCCCTCTCTCTGCTCAGCCCCAGCCTCTTTTTCTCATTCAATCCCTCATGCTGAGGAATTTCTAGGTCACAGATCTGTGCATCTCCAGTGTTTCCCTGTGTTCTCATGCTTTCTGTTATTCATCACCCCCCACCCCCATTCATGGTATTCCACCCTCCCTCTGCTCTGTATGAGATCTGCCCTCCCTTTTGTTTACCTGCTCTCTCATCCGTCGCCCTCACAATACATTTTAGTCTTTTTGTTGCGCCAGTTTCCCTTCTTGTCCTCAGCTGCATCTATTCCCTTCATTGCCCCTAGCGTAACCATTGCCAACTGTGCCCAGTGCCCTGCTTTTTTGGCTTATGTTTTTATGCACTTATCCTTACAGTACCTTTCCCTCACATTAAACTACAAATGACCTCAGTTCCATGGGACCATAGTGCTTAGCTTCATACAAAAAAAATGTTTTTCTAAAAGTGTATCAAAAAAATTGTAGTTTTCAAATATAGAGAAACCAAATGTATCATGACATAAAGGTGGTCCAGAGAACAGTTGTGGATGGTTGATGGTTCCAACAGCTCCCCAACTTCGCGGGAAATGTAGTACGATATGGCAGTCTCACGGACGTATCGAGACAAACTGACATCCCGGCAACAGTGAGTGTCAGGAGATCTGTGAGACTGGCAACACATGGTTTGATCTGACAGGTTTTCCTTGTGGATCAATAGGTGTCTGTGCTGTTTCTGTAGTGGCCACACCACTTGCCTCCAGGTGTTGCTTATGTGGTCATTTAACCTTCCTTATTTATGGTTTCTTCTCCCACTATGATGTGTGGTTTATAGCTTCTGTGCCTGTGGATTGTTTGTGGTTGGATCTCGGCTGAGTTCCTGGTGCTTCCATAGCCTCTTTGAAGTTAAGTCTTTCCTTTCCCTTTTGTATTTTGTTTGGGTTTTGTGTTGCATTTCCCTATTCTTTGTATTAGGCCTGAAAGAGACTCCTGTTCGTCCTTCCTTTTGGAGGAACATATAGTATCATCCCTGCCATGAGTACCAGGGTCCTATAGGGCCAGATAGGACTCTAGGTATTCCTGTGTATGAACTCACCTACCTTTGGGGTCTGTTCATACTGGTGGTCAGTCAGGATTTTGGTTAGGGTTTCCACTAGGAGGTGTCCATCTTCCTTCCTTAGTTCTCAGGCCTGATTCCCTGTTTCCCCCCTTCCCTCCTATGCTCGGTGTGGTGTTTCCCTCCCACACCGAAGCGATACAGGCAGGCGGCAGCAATTCAAAAGAACAGTGGCCTAGTGGCTGATAGTTGGAGGTCTCAAGTAGGGAGACATCCTCTAAGGTCATGTTCATTCACATTGTGGATATTTCACGTGGATTCTGAACAGAGATGAGCAAATCAAAATCAAAAATTCAGAAATTCAATCTGAAATTTGCCCAAAATCGACACATTATTTTTTTTTATCTATAATTTTGGCACATATTTTGCTCTGGTGGGGATAAAAAATAAAGGGACATGGTGATTGGTCACTTCTTGATGTGAAATTTGCATGGAAACCATGGTGGGTGGGCGGTCACATGCGTAATAATCTGTATGCCGATCCGAAGAATGGCAAACTGAAAATCCACCATTGATTTTTCCGATGGACAAATCGACCACGTGTAGAAATCCTAAGACATTCATATTCTCCAATAGAGCATATGGATATGAATTGTGTACATGGTAGATTTTTGTGTCTGAAAAATTTGCTTTAGCATCCAGTGCTGACCCTTACTTGCCATGGATCCGCACACAGATTAGTCACATTCAATGGGGCTAAGCTCTGTGTATCCCCTACAGCAGGCATGCTCAATCTGCGGCCCTCCAGTTGTTGCAAAACTACAACTCCCAGCATGCTCGAACAGTCTACAGCTATCAGCCTACAGCAGAGCATTGTGGGAATTGTAGTTTGAGGTTGAGCATGCCTGCCCTACAGTATGCAGGGCGGAATTCGGTGGATTCCAGCTTTTGATTTCTTGTTCTTTTCGAGATGTGGTTTTCAAATCAATACTATCATTCAAAATTGCATTGAACACAATGGGAGAGGGAATGCAAGCAGATTTCATTTAGATTTCGGAAAGGAATATGCGTCAGATAGATTCCATGCAGAATTTTTACTGTGTAAACGGAGCCTTAATAGAGGTCAATAGAGGTCCTCACTCAATTTTCCCAGGAACAGATATAACTGGGCCGTATGGTGGCACAGTGGTTTGTACTAGTGTCATGCAGAGCTAGATTCAAAACTGACCAAAGACAACATCTTCCTATGTTTGGGTGGATTTCCTCCGAGTACTCCGCGAGTAAAATAAATAAGCTAAGAAACTGGCACATTACAGGGGTATTCTGTTTGTTACAAATGATCCCATATCCACAGGATAGGGGTTAACTACTAGATCGGTGTAGACCTCCTGAAAAGAACAGAGCGGTCGGTCCCACATGTGCGCGGCCGTTGCATTCTATAGGAGTTCCGGAGACAGCCGAGTATAGCGTTCGTCTATTTCCGGAACTCCCATACAAATAAATGGGGAGGCTGTGCGCATGGGGAGCTGCAGGGGACACTGGGCCCCATTCTCGTGATCGGTGGGGGTCCCAGCAGTAGGACCCCCACCAATCTAATAGTTACCCCTGTGGATAGGGAATAGCTTGTAACAACCGGAATACCCATATTTTTCAGTGTGATTTTTTTAGGGATAAATGTTCTTTACAATTAGCCAGGCCACCATAAATTGTTAGTATTTTCAGGAAGTCTACAATTCACAATTGTGAGCTTTGTGAGCCGCTGGATATTTGACCTATGTCCTGTCTTGACATGGATGTTTGTCATTAAATGCCACAGCTAATTCATCCAAACAGTGATAATAAGATTTACTGCAACATGGTGGGTTGCAGCTGTCTTCTCCCTCCAGTCCAGCAGGGTGGTCTTCTTGGTTATGGATGTGGCTGATATTATGTAAATCTTAATAATGTACAGTAAAATTCTGTATCAGCTGTGAAAAAGGTCTAAAAACTAGGTCACTTATACAAGAATGCAGCCTTCCTATGTGGTTTCTATATGATTATAAAAAAGTGAATACAAAAGTTTTTTAATTGACCTTATAAAATCAGAAGCTTCTAGCTTCTTTGATATATGGATGCAATACTAATGAATTACAAATCAAGCAAATTTGGAACGTTGTAAACAGTGTAATAAATAGACCGCGCTGGCTGTCCAGTGTACAATCGTAACTAGTGGTCAATATGTAACACAAAAGATAGTGTCCGCCGCTGTGTCCAACTTAACTAATTAAAGTAATGTCCGGAGTTACTTGTCAGTAAGTTTTTCCAATAAATCATCTATTTCTACAGATAAAAAAGGAGTACTGGTATATGTATATATAGTCACTTGCCTGTGTTGCACTGTTTTTCGGACTCCTTCCTGATCTTCCTGGTGCTTGTGTTGGAGGGTGGTTCTGACGGCTGAATCTTCAGGTTTCCTCTTACAGACGCGCACGATCCCGGCCGGTGACTCGTGCACGTGAGGGAAGCCCAGGTTGGTGATCCACGAGGACACTGTTTTCGTGTGACGTCACACTTAGGATGGATGCTCTCTCGGACCAAAATACTCGCAACGCGTTTCGAAATTACCGAATTTCTTCATCAGAGATCGCGGTGTAGGAGTCCCACTACCGGAACAATTGTACCACATTGTGAATGAGGCCCACCTTTATGTGATATACAGGTTGTATCGGAGTGCCTCTTCCTTGTAATTTTTGGCAGCACTTGCACTTTATATACAAGTAAATATACAGGAAAGAATGTTTCCAAAATTTTTCCTCTAAAATCGATTTTATCTTTGGTTTGGTGCACATTATTGTCAGTCTGTAAAAGTGGTGTACTACTTGGACAACATAGTTCCCAGCAGCAAACTGGGAGTCCAAGATGCATCCAGAAATCCTCCCCATGCTGTTCCCGAACCATTTCAGTGGTGTTTCCATCAATTTCTGCCCTTTTCCTATGAACCGGGGGTGTCTGGTTTAATCTCAGGTTCTCCTATTGACTCGGTAGAGCACCCAAGCATCCCCTAGTGTTCTACTCGAGCACCCGAGCACTTTGGTGCTCGACCAATACTAGAAACTAAATGTAGAGTAGACAAGCCCAGGAAAGTGGGGCCGGACTGGGGCGAGAGCTAAGGGGACCCCAGCATGTCGCTGGTTTGGGTAATTAAAGGGTTAATTGGCCAGAGACAGCCTGGGGTGAGGAGGTTACTAGGGCAACGGGGGAATGGTAAGTGTCAAGGACGGTGTACAGGAAACAAGGCAAAGCAACATGTATAAATGACTCGCTGGATCCAAAAGCTAAGGAACCAAGGGAGACCCCTGCAGAAGACCTGGCACTTTCCCTGGCTGCTCAGCCTATGCAAAGATCCGAATGGTGGAGGTTTGCATATCCACGAACCTTGACTATAAAGCCCTGAGCACTCTACAATAGTGAGGGGACACGACCACCGGCTCCCTACACAAGATACGGAGGGAGTCAGGGTCACCTGGGATCCAGCAAACAAAAAATAACAGATAAAGGTACAACACTTAGCTTTGAAGCAAACAGGAGAACAAAGTCAGCATGCACACACACTCCAGGAAGTAGTATAAGCCGCCCAGAAAAGCATTCTGGGGAGGAATTTAAAGGGAAGCAATTAGTCCAACACATGACAGCTGAGAGAGGCTAACGAGAGGAGGAACTGAATACCACAACACAGAAACTCAAGGAGGAGGTTCTGAAAGGCCTCTGTCAGAGCTTCTCAGCTGTCTGGTTGTGACAGTAAGGAAGGCTTTATAAGGGGAGAGTTGGGGGGGAAAGAGGAGCCAATTTGAGTAATTAGGCAAACTATCAGCTCACCTGCCATGTCTTTGGAGGAGCTTCTGGCCTAGTTCAGGATAGGCACAGGTGCGGGGTCTGGACACGATAGGGGAGGTTTATCGGGTGTATGGCGATACGGGTTAGCTTCGTTATGACGAGTAATTCAGACAGAGAAAAGCAGTGCGGCCCAATATTCGTTGGGATCACAAGGATATTGGGCTTTGGTTAAAGGTGATGGCGCCAGTACGATCTGGGCAGCCCTTACAGGGGAAGGCCAGAGGGTCGGGACAAGGTAGTTTTGCAACAGCATCAGCGAAAGGGTTGTGTTTCCTATTTAATGAAGGAAACTGTAAATTTGGGGCGAAGTGCAAATTTAAGCATGAGTGCACCACATGTTGTGGTTCCCATGGAGTCAATAGGGGGAAGACAAAAAGGGTGGGACAACGCTGGAAAAGGGTCAGACACCGGTGCAGGTGGAAAGGATGGGGTGGTTTCTAAATATGTACCCAAATCGGGAGGCAGCGGCGTTGTTGGAAAAGGATTTTAAGTGGGGTTTTCTCATTCCCTCAGTGCTGTCGTCAGGGGCCCTAGTGCATAAGAATTTTAGGTCGGCGTTAGAGCACCCTTAAGTAGTTTCTAAAAAATTGGCTATGGAAGTCACATTGGGGAGGATGGCGGGGCCGTTTCAAGAGCCACCCTTGGCTAATTTGAGAGTTTCCCTTCTAGGGGTATTGCGCACGAAAGATCCGAATGAATTTTGGCTTTCCTTCCCTAAAGGAGCATCGGTCAATCATGGTATCGATCCTAAACTATGATCAGTGGTGTGTACGTCATTTGATGTGGCTGTGGCTTGGGTAAGGAAGCTGGGCCCAGGGGCATTGTTGCCAAAAACTGACATTGAAGTGGCGTTTTGCTTGTTACCGGTTCATGCGGATAGTTTGCATTTGTTAGGTTGTTTTTGGGATGGGGGTATTTTGTGTTTTGATGTTTACCTATGGGGTGTTCTTTGTCTTGTGCTTATTTCGAGACTTTTAGTTCGTTCTTTGAATGGGTAGTGGTGGACGTCTCGGGTTGCTCGTCCATTATTCAATACTTGGACGATTTTTTGTGACGGCAGATTCAAGGGTTTGTTCATTGTTGTTACATACCGTGCAGTCAGTTTTTCAAGAGTTTGGGGTACCAGCGGAAAAGACTGTAGGGCCTATGACTGAGTTGTGTTTTTTGGGGATTGTGATTGACACGATGAGAATGGAATGTAGGTTGCCGGATGACAAGTTATTGAATTTTCGGCAGGAAATTGGTAGGGCGAGGAGATCGGTAAAGATTAGATTTCGGGATTTACAGTCCTTGTTGGGTAAACTTAATTTTGCTTGCAGGATCATGCCGATGGGGCGTATTTTTTGTAGGAGCTTGGGTTCTGTTACTGCGGGTGTAACTGCACCGCATCATTTAATTCGATTGTAAAAATAAATAAGGGGGGATTTAGAAGTTTGGGAGAAATTTTTAGAGGACTATAATGGTAGAATGCTGGTGATGGGGGCGTTTGTAACAATTATATTTGGACACTTCGGGGGGGGGGGGGGTTTGGTCCATTCTGCCATGGTCAGTGGTGTGTGGGTAGTTGGCCAGAGTTTTAGGTTGTCAGGGGTTGGGTGAGAAATGTGGTGCTTCTGGAGCTTTTTCCAATTGTCATGGCAATAGTGTTGTGGGAAGAGCGATTTGCGAATAAGAAAGTCAGCTTCCATTGCAACAATTTGGGGGTAGTGCAGGCTATCAATAGTTTGACGGCATATTCCCCACCCGGTGGTTAAGCTGTTGCAATACTTGGTGCTTAGATGTTTATCTATTAATGCGTGGAAAGTGGCCGTTCATGTGCCGGGAGTTTCTAATGGTGTGGCGGATGCCCTTTCTCATTCACAGCGGAAGGGTTTTCGTCAACTGGCGCCATAAGCGGAGGAAGAGGTCTTGGTGTGTCCAGCTTGGCTGTGGAAAATCTTGGAGGAACGGTAACGGAGCTTCTGCGGGCGTCTTTGAGTCCGGGCACGTGGGAAGCATATGGTAAGGCTTGGGAGACTTGGGAACGGTGGTGTCTGCAATTAGGCGTAGGAGGGGTGGTCAGTATCGCAGTTAAACAAGTGCATGGCGGGTTCTCACGCTATGTGCAGTCTTCACAGATGACAGCCGAGGACCAGGAAGAAGAGAGAGCAGGTGGTGAGGAGCTGTGAAGTTCAGGAGCAGGAAAAATAAGTTGTTTATTTATTTTGTTTATATATTTTATATATACATGAGGCTGGGGGCTGATATATGAGGCTGGGGGGCTGATAAATGAGGCTGGGGGGCTGATACATGAGGCTGGGGGGTTGATACATGAGGCTGGGGGGCTGATACATGAGGCTGGGGGGCTGATACATGAGGATGGGGGGCTGATACATGAGGATGGGGGGCTAATACATGAGGCTGGGGGGCTGATATATGAGGCTGGGGGAGTGATATGAGGCTGCAGGGCTGATATATGGCATTGGGGGTTGTTATATGGCATTGGGGGGCTGATATGAGGTCTGATTGAGGGTCTTAATAACATTGTGGGTCTGATTGGGGCTGTCAGCTGAGGTCTGATTAACATTGGGGATCTGATTGGTAGTCTGACCTGAGGTGTAATGGAAAATATTTTTTTCTTATTGTCCTCCTCTAAAACTTTATGGGCCGGTGCGTGTTATAGGCTGAAAAATAAGGTACTTGCTTGATCCTCCTCCTGACCTCCCCTGCCCTTTGCGTACGCCGCACACTGTGACGTCACGCGGAGGCACTGCAACGCTAGGGTGAGCTGAGTCCCGGTCTCCTTCCTAAACTGCAGAGAGGTGCCAACTTCCAGCCCTGAGCCCAGCTACCCAGAGCACTGATCCTGAGCCTGTTGGAGTCTTCAGAACTGTAAGTATTTACAGTAGTTCACTGTAAGCTATATTATATATGTGTGTGTGTTGTGGTGGAGGGCGTGATTGCATGTTAGGGTGTGGGAAGGCAGGATATAGGGGGCCCAAGTAAATTCTTGCCCAGGTTCCAATCAATATTAAAGACGGCCCTGGGTTAGGCAGGTGTTAAAAGGTTAGCAACGGGACAAGGTGGCTGAAGATCGGAGAAGGCCAGTCTCGTTTAAGTTATTATTGGAAATCCGCTCAAGGTTAGGATCGGTTTGTAGAGTGTCATGAGAGGTAAGTTTATTTGAGGCGGCTTTTTCACTGGCATTTTTGGGGGCTTTTAGGGTTGGGGAACTGGTGAGTAGTAGTGTTAATAGGGCTGGGGGATTGAGGTCTGAAGATATAGACCTGTATTTAGACAGGGTGGTGGTACGCCTCAGGAAGTCGAAAACTGATCAGGTAGGGAAGGCAGTTGATTTTGTTTGAAGTCCCGGGTTGCACACTTTGTCCGGTTAGGTGCTTGCAGGGCTATGGGGGGGTGATTAGGAAAGGCACAGCACCTCTCCTTCGGCATGAGGATGGGTAGTTTCTGTTGCAGTTTCAATTTCTTGCCATTTTCAAGAGATGCTTGAAAGTCTTGGGGGTTAATGAGGAGGGTGATACAGGGCATTTATTTAGGATTGGGGCAGCGACGGAAGCAGCTCGTTTAGGTTTGAGCGATGATATAATAAAAAGCATAGGTCGATGGGAATCAATTCAATTTCGCTCATATGTGAGATTGAGTAGATTGTAAGTTATGAGGATATTAATACAAAGTAGTTAATGTTTCTTGTTTTACTGTTTTTAGGTTTGCAGGTGGCATTGGTTTGGATCCTGGGTTATTCGTTAGTGTTCTGGGGGGCGATAAGGGCAGACGTGAGACCGAACGGGTGCTAATGTAAAGGGGGAAACAGCCACCATTGCTTAAATACGGTTTCTAATTCTGTTGATGTGGATTTTGTACTTGTTAGAGTTGTCATTGTGCTCTTTAACCACTAGAGGCCACTGTTCCTTCACACAGTTAAGTTTGGCTAAGTATTTGAATATGCTGATGACTCATGCTGGTGCTGCTGCTGTGAAGAAGCAGGAAATGGTGAGCTGAGCAGACATGTCTGGGCAGAGACTGGAAGACAGCATTGTGTGCCCTCCTTGCGTCAGTGGGACTTGGAGTGGCCAGAGTCACTGTTGGAATTGACTGATGGCTGTCAGTGATCCAGATGGCTTCCAGGAGAGAGAAGATCGGTTCCTGGAAGGCTGGAAGAGCTGTGGAACGGTCTGGGCTGCCATAAGAGGAGAAATTACTCAGCCTGGAGAAGAAGCAGTCCACCATTTCGTGAGCTGTATGAGAGGACTGTGTGGATCCAGATTCTGTTCCTAGGGATGAGCATCGGCGTCAGGAAGCTGATCAGAACAGAGGGTCAAAGTTACAGGTCCTGCAGGATCACATGTTGTGGCAGGGACTTGCTGTTCGGTTTGGAGCAACCAGCGGATACAATAAATACTCAGGTCAGTGATTCAGTGGCATGGTATTGATTTGGACTTGTAGGCTCTGCCATGTGTGCCATTGGTCAGGTCTGTTCTCCTGCGGCACAGTATTGACTTGCAGGCTCTGCTGTGTGCGCCGTGGTGTTAGAGTTGTTCAGTTGGACAGGAACATTGACCCTGAGCCTGGAGTATAGGATAACTTGTGTACTTCTATATTGCTGTGTTTGTTACTACTGTTATTGCTATGTTTTTTACTACTGTTAGTAAAATTTCTGTTTTTGCACAAATGCTGGTGTCGGTGTCACTTTTCTCATATGTGACTTTGCTGTATCCTGGGGAGCCATCCCCGGTTCACGGTTTTACACCAACTGGGTTTCGGGCAGGATGTGGCGGTGTTGCGGTGGCTGGGGACCAGAGGTATGCTATGGGGTGGGGTATTGCGTTAGCTGCATCGCTTTGTATGGTTGGATCGTCTTCCAGATATTTTAGTGTTACATGTGGGTGCAATGATCTAGAGTTAATTCGGGACATCAAGTCCGATTTACTACGGTTGTGGGCGTTATTCCAGAGGATGGTCATGGTGTGGTCGGACATAGTGCCGAGGAGGTCTTGGAGGGGTGCGAGGTCGGTTGAGCAAATAAATAAAGTTTGGGTTAAGGTAAATCGGGCAGTGGGTAGATTTGTGGCAAGGAACCGGGTGGTGGCGGTGCGGCATTCAGAGTTGGTGGTAGTTGAGAATGGGAGGGCCCCCATGGGTGGAGCTAGACTCTCATGGTTTAACTGGAGTGGAGGAATTAAGGCTTCCATCATTTGGTGCCTCCGAGATAGCGTTCATCGGCGGGGGCGAGATGGAGTTGCCAGTTTATTGTGGTGCAATTGTGTTATTGGGGCTTCTAGGACCTCCCTTGTCATTTATTCAGGTTTCTGCGGGTTATGGTGAAGTTATTTATGTAGGATAAACTAAGATATGTAATTCAATACCAATAAGATTTATTCCACTGCCAGCGTGCCAACCAATACCATCCAGTCTGCTCCCCTAAGGGGGCCAGGTCTTAATTATGACCATCCTCATATTTTGTTGGCTTTACTACTTCCAAATCATCCTACAAAAGTCAGCAAGAAGCAGAGAGAGGGGGAGCTAGATGTTCCTGATGACATATTCTCATTGATATTAGATGATGTGGAAAAGGAGGAAAAGCAGATGGTAGAAGAAGGGCTCCCACCTGTAGGGCAGGAGAGTGATGGGGTTAGAGAACAGGGTATGCCAGAGCTGATTAATATTCAGTGTTTACTGTCAAATAATCTGCAGGAGATTGCAGGCCAGAACAGCAATAATATGCATATTGTGCCCCCACCTAACCAGCCAAGCCGCATACGAGCAACAGCCCCTGTTTAAAGGTACATTAACAATAAAGATCGACTATACAATGCGGTCTTCATTGTTAAATGAAAGGTAGCTGTAGGCTAATTGGCCTCATGGTTCTTCACCGCAGTATGGCCTCAACCCGCCCGCAGCACAGCCTCTCTGTGTGGTTGTACCCTAAGGCAGAGTGGCCTGGGTACACTTAATTTATAGTAATTTGTGAAAAATTTATTCTGAATGAATCAAATTTCTTGGCAAACTTTGGTGAAGGTTCCGAATCAATTTTTTCAAAACGTCACTCATCTCTACTAAGGATGTATAATTGCTGACAGATCTCCTTGACACAAAGAGACAGACAAGATCGGCTGACAATCTAATGTGTATGGCAAGTGACTTCCCTAGCATAATGCATTTGTAACTTCTAAAGGTGTCCAACTCCCCATACACATACAAACTTGGCTGGTCATGTATGTGAGAGAAGAGAAAGCCACTGTCAAACACCTCTGAGGTGACTTATCTTCCAAAAAGAACAAAAGGATCCAGCATTAAAATTCCACATGCCTGATCCTTCTCTCCTCTGACATCATTTGTTGGAAACAGTCTGAAGCTCCCCATACATGGCCGGTTTGGCCAACAATACTATGTGTATGGGGTTCTTTAATCTTCAAACTTAAAGGTGTTGCTTATTGTGCCCAACCTTTTTACATAAAGTAAAAAACTAAAATCAGACATAATATAATGAATATGAAGTCATGAAACATAACATAACATGAAAATCTCTTTCTAACAAAGCTAGAACCAGTCCTGTACCTCACATGGATCCAGATATCTGTACATTCATTTCTCCAATTGCTCTGCTAGATTTATTTTAATTAATTTGTATACAAAATTTTTAAATATATGCAAATACTAAAGTATTCAGATCCAGGCACTGTTGAATAGTTTTCCTGGTACAATTCCATTGAAGAGCAATTCGTCTGTCACATGGATTATTTATCCCTTTGATAGCCAGCTCTTGTCCACACAAGGTAAAGCCACTGATTCTACATTAGTTTGACATTATCTTCTCTAGAGATGTGGTTCAGCACCATGTGTAAATACATTAGCATTTGGTTAATAATCCCTCATACAGTAAACCATAATATAAATGCTGAGTATTTTACCAATGGCGGCTCAGCTCTTGTTAATGAGATCCATCTGGATGGTCCTTATAAGACTGATTTTGTCTATTTTACATAACAGAGGTCCTAATGCATCTTAGAGGGCAAACAAAGAGATTGAGGGGATCCTTTTATTTGGACGGAGGTAGGGGTGGGATTATTCTAACATGAAGTATTATTCATTCATTTTAATAAATATAAATTTAGTTATCACCTCTTCATTTTGTTTAGACTAAAATTGGTCATACATGACCAATAGCTTTTCCACCAAACTGCTTTATCTCTATGTAGTGGCCATGTTTGGGGTGGCTCTAACACTACAATGGGACCTCCGGACACCGTTGAGGTATTACCACGTGTTGCTGCTCCCCGGAAAGGATGGTAAGATGTGGTGCACCCCAATTGGAAATAAGCCCATAGAGTCAAGGTCTACAGTAAACCAGTGTGCTTCTTTACTGGAGGAATTCCGATACAAAAAAAAATACAGAGGAGGCATGGGGCTGCCTTCTCCATTCTCCTCCCTGGCAGAAGAAGGGGTTAATGCTGAGGAAAGGCCTGTTCTAGCTGTTCTCTCTCTCAGAAGGCTGGTACCCTGGCCAAAGGCCGGTGATCCAGGTTCTGTTGTAGAATATCCCCATCTCTTCTTCTGGTCACTTAGTTAGTCTGGCATAGTCTCCTCTTCTAAGCACTGGTCCCTAACTGCAACACTAGGGGCTCTGACTGTTATCCTTTTATATAGTTTCTGGATAAAGTAGAAACTTCTAGTGGGAGAGGTGGAGTGGAGAAGCTCAGCACAAACAAATACAATGTTACTTCCGTCTCTCATACACATACAGTTTCAATTACACTTCAATTAAACAGGTTTTCAGATATAATAACAGAGCTAAATGAGACATCCAAAAGGTCAGACTGTCTGGTTTTGGTGGTAAACAAGTCTGACTTTTTTCTTCCAAAACATACACTTCTTTAAACATTATTGTAACTGTGGAAAATTACCAGCTTCTCATTATAGAAAGTCCCAAAAGTCTCCTAGTGTTTATTAATAGAGTTGGTAGAGTAGAAAACTTCCAGATGCTTGGGTGCTCTACAGAGCACCCGAGTACAATGGAAGTCAATGGGAGAACCCGAGCATCCCCTTCTCTAAAGAGGGGAGGGTGTCGGGACTCTAGTTCGGCTTAGGAGTCCCTGCTCTGACTCCATATATAGCTATGTCCATATATGGAGTCAGTGCTTGCGGACACCCAGTGTATTTAAATCTAATTTAGCCGGGGGCGTGGCTTGGCTGCTGAGAAGAATGGCCGCTTGAACGAACGGCTCCTGCACCTCAGCGACTGAAAAGCAGCTCCCTTCAGCTAGGACCGCTGCCATCTCCACATCCTCGCCGGCAAAGAAGCTGGACATTATCCAGGAAGCTATGGGGAAATCAAAAAGGCAGTTACCTAGACTGCTCAGCGGTAATCTGGACAGTTTCTTTGAACGGGGCCCGGCCAAAGATGGCGCAGGCTCCTGCGCCGGAACCCGCGCATCGTCTCCTCGGGACGGCGAATCGCCAAGGAGCGCTTCCAGATCTCCGTCACCTTTGCTTGAGCCCGATGCCTTCTCCCTGACAGAGGCAGAGTTCCCCTCGCTCCCACCAACTCCGAGCGATTTAGGAACTCCGGGGAACATGGAGACACATGATGGCGCCGCTGCAAACCGGAGCGAGATATCACCCTCCAGCAGCCCTCAGAAGCAGAGGCTGCGCCTGGACACTGAATGCTCCTCTAAGGTCAGTGAGGGACCCTGGGCTCAAACGGTGGAGCCTCTTGCAGCAATACCCATTGTCGCCTACCGTACCTCAGACAAACCACTCTGTGAGAAATCCATTAAAAACATGTTGCTGGCGCTGCATCAATCCATGCGCTCAGACATGGCTGGGTTAATTAACCCTTTGGCAGCTAAAGTCAAGGATAACGCGGATAAAATCCAGCATGTAGAGAACAAAATGGCAGACTTTGCCATGTCGCAAAATAGCATTATTGATGCCCACAATGACATGGCGGATGAACTGGAAACCGTAAAAAGCAAGTTAGCGGATCTGGAAGATCGTTCCAGAAGGAACAATGTTAAATTTAGGGGCATCCCTGAAGATGTAGCACCCCGAGACTTGCAACCATATCTTAAAAGCCTCATCAAGACACTGCTACCTAAAATTCCTGTTCCTGACATGATAATAGACAGGGCTCATAGAATCCCGAAACCATCTCACCTGAGTGCGGATATACCAAGAGATACACTCGCTAGAATCCACTTCTTTCACACTAAAGAAGCCCTTATGCTGGCGGCTAGGAACTGTGACAAACTCCCTGCTCCATTCCAAACTGTCAGACTTTTTGCGGATCTCTCCATGACGACCTTGAGACAAAGAAGGGAACTGCAGCCGATTACTCTTGCCCTTAGGGATAAGGACATCCAGTATAAATGGGGCTACCCACAAAAGCTACTGATCCAGAAAGACGGAAAAACACATGTGGTGAAATCGGTCTCGGATGGACGTTAACTGCTTTTAGCATGGGACATTCCTCTTCAAATGGAGAAAAGAGGGAACCGAAGAAGAGATGATCAGATGAATGCGGTTGGAGCTCAAGTTGGCTGATGCCTTCAATGAGACTGCCACAGTTCTGAATTGGTGATGTAGGAGACACCATAGTTGGCTGAAGTCGGTTTCTCAGTGGTTGGTGGAGTGGAGTTCTTTTGCTGTTTCCGCTTTCTTCTTGTGGGGTTTGATGTCTAACCTTTTTATCTAGGTGCAGATAGTGTTATATGCCTACATATCTAATACTCTTCTCAGCCTTACTAGTGGACTTACGCCACCTGTGCCATACAGGCGTGTTTCACCGTCTGGAGTCGTAGTCTCCTTCTCTGCCTTTGTCCCTACTCCCATTTATATTGACTCCCCATCTATTTGCTGCTTTGTCATATTTGCTCAGAGTTTTGTAAAATTTGCATATTGTTAGACGTTTGTCTGTTGTTAACAAAGTTGACTTGCTAATATTTGGTTGCCTGTCTACCCGCATAGACCTTGGCTCCTCCCCTCACTCCAATGGGTCTTAAAATATTGTCTTTGAATGCTAAAGGACTTAATTGTCCACAAAAGAGAACATATGTGTGGCGGGAGGCAGCCAAAGCTGGAGCGGACCTCATCTGTATTCAAGAAACTCACTTGCTTCAGGAGGATGCTAAACGTATGCATAACCGTTTCTTTCCTCATGTATTTCATTCTCATTTTAGCAAGAAGTCCAGAGGGGTATTCATAGCTGTCAAGAATTCAGTGGCGTTTACTACACTGTCCTCAAAAGTGGACTCCGGCGGCCGATACATCATTCTGGTATGTTCCATCAACAACATCACCTACACCTTGGTCAACGTGTATGCACCTAACGATCACCAAATCTCTTTCATGCGGAAAATACTGAAACAGGTGACCCGCATGAAACAGGGGAAGGTGATTATCTGTGGGGATTTTAACATGGTGATGAATCGGTCGTTGGACTCCACCAGCCTTAACCGGCGTATGGGGGGGAGACGCTGCTTCTTTGTTGAGAACAGAGGGCCTTATTGATGTGTGGAGGGCTCAGCATAGTGGAGAGAGAGATTACACCTTTTTCTCTGCCCCTCATCTCTCTTACTCACGTATTGACATGTTTTTTGTTGATCAAGCTACCTTGCTGCACACAATATCCTCGGATATTGGTCTTATACAATGGTCAGACCATGCCCCAATCACGTTGTCATTGGAAGATTTATACCAATTCCCACCTGCCCCTATATGGCGCAACGATACGTTTTTATTTTCCAACCCTGATGCAGTTAAAGAGATGTCCGCTGAACTGAGGGAGTTCTTCGCCTTTAATGATGGTTCTGTCACGGATAAGTATGTTTTATGGCAGATCCATAAGGCGTTCATAAGAGGTTCCCTGATTAGGTTGAAGTGCAAACTAAGGAAGGTCAGAGAGAAAGAGGTTTCTCGGTTGCTCCAATCTATTGCGGACCTTGAGACCCAAAATAAGGTGTCCCCTACAGCTAACTGCCCTTCTGAAAGCGGAAAGGGACAAATTATGTAGTCTACTGTCCCAAAATTATTCTAAATCCATGCTTTGGTCTAAAGCGAAGCATTATGCTCAGGGAAACAGAGCGGGTAGGCTATTGGCTAACAAACTTAAGGCTCAGCAAATTAAATCAAAAATCCCTTTCCTTATCCACCCGTCCTCTAATGCCAAATTGCTAGACCCTAGGGATATTGTAGAACAGTTCCGTACCTACTATCGGAGCCTATATAATCTCAAGGATGGAGTTGACCTACCTCAGAACTACTCTGAATTAGTGGAAAATTTCCTGACCCAATCTGAGTTGCCCACTTTATCCCAAGACCAACTCCAGTCATTAAATGCCCCTCCTACGCCTATTGAACTCCAGAAACTTATTGCTACTCTTCCATCAGGTAAATCCCCAGGCCCAGACGGGTTGTCTAATGAATATTATAAGCATTTCTGTCCTACACTGTCCCCATATCTCTTGGATATTTTTAATAAAGCTTTGGCAGGTACCCCGTTCCCACCAGAAATGCTCGCAGCCCTTATAGTCACCTTGCCGAAACCAGGTAAGCCCCCAGAGGTACCACAAAATTTCAGGCCGATTTCGCTGTTGAATTCAGACATCAAAATTTTTGCCAAACTGATAGCCAGTAGATTATCGGCTATGCTTCCTTCTTTAATTAAAGATGACCAGACGGGGTTTGTTAAGGGCCGGGTGTCGTCAGATAACACTAGACGACTGATTGATCTCTTTGAACATGTTGAACGGAATAGCCTCTCTATGGTAGCAGTGACCCTAGATGCGGAGAAGGCGTTTGACCGTCTTCACTGGTCATTCGCATTCTCAGTCCTTAGTAAAATGGGGTTTAAGGGCAGCATTTTAAACGCCTTCTATAGCTTGTATGCCTCCCCTTCAGCTAGCGTATGGGTTAATGGAGTAGTATCTGCTCCTTTCCAGATTACTAACGGCTCGCGTCAGGGGTGCCCGTTGTCGCCCCTCCTCTTTATACTGGCTCTTGAGCCTTTAGCCCAACATATCCGACGCACATCTAGTATTCAAGGGGTAGTTATTGGAGGGAGGGACCATAGGATATCACTTTATGCTGATGACATTATCCTTTCTCTCTCAGACCCCCTTCAGTCATTAGATTCGGCTTTGGATTTGATAACACACTTTGGCACCCTCTCGTACTATAAAATTAACAATTCCAAATCTCAAGCCCTATTGCTTAATATTTCCCGAGAAGAGGATAGAATGTTACGGTCCCGTTTTACCCTAGATTGGCAGGAAAAAGACCTTCCATACTTGGGAATTAAGTTGACGTTCCCCTGTATGCATTTGTACAAATTGAACTATGAACCTCTCCTCGACACCATGGCAACCGACTTCTCCCAATACTCCATGAGGGAGATATCCTGGGTTGGTAGAGTGGCGGCGTTTCAGATGATGACGTTACCTAAATTGATATACGTATTTAGAGCTCTTCCTATTCCGGTCCCAGATCTGTTCTTCCACAAAGCGCAGGCAGCATTGTCCAAATATGTTTGGAAATCATCTAAGCCCCGGATTGCCCAAAAGCAGCTCTTCTTACGGAAAAAAGCAGGAGGACTGGGTTTACCTTGCATTAGCGAATACCATAGAGCCATTGGCCTGTCGTTAGCCAGGGAATGGTGGAATATAGATTGTGACAAAGCCTGGCATCAAATAGAATCCTACTCGATTAAAGAGGGTTCCTTGAAAGACTGGTTGATTAGCATATTATGGAGCAGGAAGGTCCCTGATGTTTCCCTACAAACCGTGAGACATGTGGGGAGAATTTGGTTGCACTTTCATAGTTCCTATGCAGATTCTAAGGACACCCTGTTCTCCCACTTTGACATCTGCTCCTTGGAGTGGATATTGAAAGATATAAGTCTTCGGAAGTGGCGGAAACAGGGAATTGAGAAGGTCTCCCAACTCGTTAGCTCTGCAGGGGTCCTTCCATTTGCCACGGTCCAACAGACATTTCAGCTTCCAACAGGTGAAATATTTAATTATCTTAGGGTTAAACATCTCTTGTCATCAATTATTGCTAAACCCCCTTCTACGCACAAAGGGATACTCCAACTCTACTGCTTCCAAAACTTGCTGAAAAAAGGGGCGACAGGGCGTATATATGACTACATGGGGGATAAGTCTGAATTTGTCAAATCTAAATCATTCCAGAGATGGGAGAGTGTGTTGGGCAGCTCATATTCCACGGCTGAATGGTCCTCTGCTATTGGCTTTCTGGCCTCTAACTTCAAGTGTGTCACACATTATGAAGCTGGGGTTAAAACGCTTCTAAATTTGTATTATACGCCTGAGAGATTGCATGTTATTTATCCTACATCTTCCCCTTTGTGCTGGAGGGGGTGTGGAAGTGTAGGTTCCCTACTCCACGTCCTGTGGACATGCCCAGTTATCACTGATTACTGGAAACAGGTATTTCTATTGCTAGATGAAGTATCTGGCCAGCGCAGCCCTCCATCTCCAGGAATTGCTCTTTTGTTCTTGGGCATTCAGCAAATCTGCCCGTCATATAGACCAGTGGTAGGGCACGTTTTGCTTAGTGCCAAATTGGTTATCACCCGCCATTGGAAGGAGATGAGCCCCCCAGTGGTTGCGGAGGTGATTACTGAACTGAATAATACTTGCAGGTATGAGAGGCTGATCCCGCCTTCTGTGCTTTCTCCTTTGAAGTATAAACGCACCTGGGATTCATGGATGGCTCACCCGAAATTCGCCAGGTAGGCAAGCATTAATAATGCAACACCGTAGGGGAGATAGTCGTCGGTGTCTTCCTTGAGCATGCTTTCTAGAGGTCCCTCCTGCAATCTTGCCTTATGTGTAGACAGATTTGTGTTTGGCACTTGTTACTTACTGTTATCGTGTTTGATGTGCACTCTAAAGTTTGTATTTTGACAGTACAATAGGCCGGATCTCCTGGCTAAATGTAATGATTTGTATCTTAGGTGGCTGCGTCCACTTCAATATATCTATGCACTGTATCTATGCAATGCTTTGCTTATTTTCACTTGAAAAAAATAAGAAAATCTCAATAAAAACGTTGAACTCTAAATCTAATTTAGCCTCTATTTCTGAAAAATTTCTGGCAGGATTCAAACTCACAACCTTCTACATTATAGCTAAGAATCTTAACCACTACATTATAGAGCTGCATGGCCAGTTACTTTAAAAAAAAAAAAGAGACTTCTGCTGTATAGGAATACTTGCTAGTCAGAAATAGAGGCTAAATTTAAATTAAACATATATAAGTTTTTAGCCATAATATATTTACATATGTTATTATATATTTAGAATATATAATATATTATAATATATTAAGGCTAAAACATCAGTAGTAGTTTCCCACATATTATGCATTCATATACTGTATATCAGAAGTATAATTTTATCTATATATACATTTTTTTTGTAATTACAAATTTTTCACAATTACTAAAAAAGTAAGCGTCTATTTCTGAAAAGTTTCTGCAACACCCCAGAGTTGTGTTACGAAACTCTTTTACCCCGCTGTTAAGGACAGTAACATTGTCATCTTGTGAAATTTCACGTAATTAACTCACAAATGTGCATTCAAATCTTTGTTAAATGTATTTTGTTGTCATTCTTCATGTTCACCAGCAGGTGGCAGCAATGTGTTCAGCAAGGACTTAGCTACAGTTTACTGTTTCTGAGCTGGAATAGTACATTCTTGTTCAGCTCCCCTTTCTGTAAGCAGAAGTGGGCTGCACCCATATCCTGCCTCATGGGTGGGGAAGGAAGTTAAGTTAGTGTGCCAGCCACCCCTGCTAGGGGAAGGCTGTGCCTGTAGGAGCTCCCAGATATAGGGATCCAAAGCCAGGATCTTGTCTCGGCTGAGACATTGATCATCATCTCCAGCCTGAGCCTTGCAGTCTCAGCTGGAAGAAGCAAGCAGACAAACTCCAGAACTCCAGGAAGAAGCATACCCTGTAAAGATAGCTGTGAGTAAAGTCCAGAGACCCAGGAGAAGCCATATTCCTACTCAGCTAGTCAGTCCCCAGACAGCAGAAGATAGAAAGCGCAGAAGCCAAATTCCTGCCACAGTTCAGAGCTACTAAGCAGACGTCCTTTCCTGCAAAGCTCCAGGTACATGATAGAGCAGAATATCTATTCCTGCCACACATTGCCAATACCTGCTGGGACCAAAAACTAATGCTGTATCTTGCTTGGATGAAAGCTACAACCAGTAAAGACAAGTTTTACCAATAGTCTGGATCTCAATTACTGCTGCAAATTCCTCTATTACTCCTACTAGCACCACACTCAATTTATTGCAAGTGAGCCAAGATCCAGGAGTCCAGCCGTACCCAGGTAGGAGACACCATTGACACCATTACCACTACCATACAGAGACATTACACCACTCTGGCATTCCTAACCTGGTGCGTGAGTTACAACACCTTAAAGGGCCCTGCGAAAGTACCCTGCACACGCTGCAATTGGCGTCACAAACAAAACTATAGACTATCACTTACATCTGACCCAGCCATTGCATATTATTTGTGTCAGAGTGCATACCCCAATCCAGCTCTATTGCATTTCTCTCAGGATTTAAACTCACAACCTTCTATATTACAGCCCAGAATGTTAACCACTAAACTATAGAACTGCATGACCAGTTGCTAAAAGAAATGTAAATATGAGACTTCTGGTGTATAGGAATACTTACTACTAGTACAACTTTTTTTATTTTTTTATTTTAAAGTAACTGGGCATGCAGCTTTATAGTGTAGTGGTTAACATTCTTGGCTGTAATTTAGAAGGTTTTGAGTTCAAATCCCACCGGAAACTTTTCAGAAATAGAGGCTAAATTAGATTTAAATACACTGACTCGAGCATCATACTCAAGCACACGCGATATTCAGCCGAGCATAATGGTGTTCGGCCAAGCATGCTCTCCCAACACTATTATTAACTCTTTCCACAGTGCTGTGCAAACATAGTGCAAATGAAAAGGACACTGTATATATCACAACAAACATATAAAATACTGTTTAAACAGTAGAAGTCAATGCAAGTTGACCCTTTACAATTAAATAATGTCAGGAGTTGATGATTTTGGGGAAACAGGGGCAAATGTCCGCAAATGTCCAGACTTTAAAGTACCTTTGCTCCAGGGCACTACATCTATACCCAAGAACTCCCAAAAATATAATCATTATATATTTATTTGAATGTTGGAAAATGTTACTTTGCTCAATTGATTAGAAAATGTTTACAAAATAAATTATATTTGTATCAATTGGAAGATCATTGCTCCCTTAATGTTAGTGTCAGCAGGTTTGACTATGTTACATTGCTAACAGTACTGCAGTGACCCAGTTGATCACTGCTGAATGGGTTAATACCGTGATTCACTGTCAAAAGGTTAATATTTAGGTTCATTGCTGCACAATGTGTAATATGATGATGATTTATGCGCCATCAATCCCAAAAGGTTATATATGGGTAGGAACTAGTTAATCTGGCATTTATTTGGTTAGTTGCCGAGAGACAGACTGGTCTGTTTCTGGTTAGAGCTGGGGCCCCATGGTTGTCACTTTGATATCCTTTTTGGGGACATCCTTTAATTTGAAACTGTTCACTGTACCACTACAGTATAGACCGATGGTGCAGCTGGCCGTATGCAGCCAAGCCATGCCCGGTCACAGCATCCAAAATCGTGCACCCCTTTGTCGCTCTTGGTTGGCAGCCAGAGGCAACATGGGGCCGTATACTTACTAATGTGCATAGTGAGCGGTATATTCAAGATTTTAAAATAATGACACCCACAATAACATAAATGCATACGTATGACATACAAATAGCATATAAAAGTATGTAAAGAAAAGAACTGTAGAAAGCTATAAATTGTGCTAAAAGCTTTTTTCTGTATTTTCCGAGACATTCGTCCATTGCGGCTCTAGCCTTTGTCTGAACACAGTAAATTACATGAGAGGGTGATGCTTTGTTTGACCTCAGTCATTGCCTTATCCCATGTGCATCCAGGAAAGCTGAGTCAGAAGAGAAGCGTGTGAATCACAGACAAGCCTCCCTTCTCCTTTCACTGTGGACTCAGTCTTGGCCTTTGTCCATTGTGCTCCCATCTCCATTTTTCACCTGTGTGTCATAGAAACAGGTTCAGCACACATTTCACAGCTC
The DNA here is from genome assembly GCF_014858855.1 of Bufo gargarizans. Lineage (NCBI taxonomy): Eukaryota > Metazoa > Chordata > Amphibia > Anura > Bufonidae > Bufo > Bufo gargarizans. The sequence goes on from NC_058081.1 coordinate 647,829,065, forward strand.
TTTGACCCTTTTGCTCATCATTCCCTGAGGAGATCTACTTAAGACGGCATTTCTCCGTCCTCAGGGGAACATCACTCCTGCAGGAAATCCAGTGTCAGCTTCAAAATGCTTTCCAAAATCAAGGACTTGTGCTAGTACTAGTGCATGCATTACATTACGATGCCCTCTTCTCTGTCCAAGTAGAAGCGTAACAAGACATACAGTCATGTGAAAAAATTAGGACACCCTTTGAAAGCATGTGGTTTTTTGTAACATTTTTAATAAAAGGTTATTTCATCTCTGTTTCAACAATACAGAGAGATTAAAGTAATCCAACTAAACAAAGAAAACTGAAGAAAAGTCTTTTCAAGATCTTCTGTAAATGTCATTCTACAAAAATGCCTATTCTAACTGAGGAAAAAGATAGGACACCCTCACATGTATTCCCTCTTAAATTGGCTCAGATCTCACACAGGTATATCACACCAGGTGCACATAATTAGTAGATCGTTACTCTGCATGTTGAATGAGGCTTGCCCTATTTAAACCTCAGACATTTAGTTTGGTGTGCTCCTGACTGTTGAAGTGAGAGTGAGCACCATGGTGAGAGCAAAAGAGCTGTCAGAGGACTTAAGAAAAAAGATTGTAGCAGCCTATGAGTCTGGGAAGGGATTTAAAAAGATCTCAAAAGATTTTGAAATCAGCCATTCCACTGTCCGGAAGATAGTCTACAAGTGGAGGGCTTTCAAAACAACTGCCAACATGCCCAGGACTGGTCGCCCCAGCAAGTTCACCCCAAGAGCAGACCGCAAGATGCTAAAAGCGGTCTCCAAAAACCCTAAAGTGTCATCTCGAGAACTACAGCAGGCTCTGGCTACTGTTGATGTAGAAGTACATGCCTCTACAATCAGAAAGAGACTGTACAAGTTTAACTTGCATGGGAGGTGTGCAAGGAGGAAACCTTTGCTTTCCAAGAGAAACATCGAGGCCAGACTGACATTTGCCAGAGATAAAGTTGACAAAGACCAGGACTTCTGGAATAATGTTCTTTGGACAGATGAGTCCAAAATTGAATTATTTGGACACAACAGCAGAGGACATGTTTGGCGTAAACCAAACACAGCATTCCAAGAAAAGAACCTCATACCAACTGTGAAGCATGGAGGTGGAAGTGTCATGGTTTGGGGCTGCTTTGCTGCAGCAGGACCTGGTCAGCTCACCATCATAGAATCCACGATGAATTCTACTGTGTATCAGAAGGTGCTTGAAGAACATGTGAGACCATCAGTTAGAAAATTAAAGCTGAAGCGGAACTGGACCATGCAACATGACAATGACCCAAAACATACTAGTAAATCAACCAAAGATTGGCTGAAAAAGAAGAAATGGAGAGTCCTGGAATGGCCAAGTCAAAGTCCAGATTTGAATCCCATTGAGATGCTGTGGGGTGACTTGAAAAGGGTTGTACGTGCAAGAAACCCCTCAAACATCTCACAGCTGAAAAAGTTCTGCATTGAGGAGTGGGGTAAAATTTCCTCAGACCGATGTCGAAGACTGGTAGATGGCTACAAGAACCGTCTCACTGCAGTTATTTCAGCCAAAGGAGGTAACACTCGCTATTAGGGGCAAGGGTGTCCTATCTTTTTCCTCAGTTAGAATAGGCATTTTTGTAGAATGACATTTACAGAAGATCTTGAAAAGACTTTTCTTCAGTTTTCTTTGTTTAGTTGGATTACTTTAATCTCTCTGTATTGTTGAAACGGAGATGAAATAACCTTTTATTAAAAATGTTACAAAAAACCACATGCTTTCAAAGGGTGTCCTAATTTTTTCACATGACTGTAAGTAGTATAGGGTTAGGGGCCAAGCAATGGCATGCAATCCTGACAGGAAACAGGTTGAAGGGTTAAACAGAATTAACTGTGTGATCTGTATGAAGGACAAGAGGTTGGGTGACATCATATTGAAGGGTGACTATGTATACAATTTATGCATCTGTCATTGACACGTTCTCCAGACGTCTGTCTTCGGGGACACAGAAAGGAATCACGGTGCATAGAGAGAAGGATGATATTCTTTCACAGGTGACATGACCTAGGCTAAATCACAATGGGCAACTTGTTCAACCAGCGTTCAACTGGATCTTCTGGTGGGCCCATGCTCTGTTACCATAGTGGGCTCCAGAGGTCTAGACTCCAGAGGAAAAAAAAAAAACATTTGGAGCTGCCTTTGAAGACAATACATTGCCACTAGGGTCTATTTCTTTGAATCAAAATCTATCAGACTTTTTTGATGATATGGGGGTTGGGCCCTGAGAATAATTTCCTCTGGTGGACCCAAGGAACCCCAGTCTGACCCTGTGCACAACTTTTCTCTATTGAGATGCACTCCAACAGGGATACAATAGAGTTTAGGGACTCTATTATACAGACTGATCATTGGCTAAGTGGGCACACATTTGAACACTTTTTAGCAATCATTGCCCTCAAGCAAAGTGGGCAGAAGGCAAAAAATTGTATTCTTGTCAGCAGCATATCTCTGCATGTAAATGAGGGAGGTGCTGTCGAAATGGGTCAGATTTACTAATAGTGGTGCACTTTGCATTGTCTAAGCATACGAATCACAGTCTTAATATTAGACACTAGAGATGGACTAACATCGGCCGGGACGTTTCGCGAACGCTCGTTCGCGATCAAATGTTTGCGAACTGCTCGTTCGCGGCGGGCTGCATTCACTTTAATGGCAGGCGAACCTGAAAAACCTTCAGGTCATATTTGCAGCCACCAAATACTTACTAGAAGTGCACAAATAGTCCAACAACATGTACAGTGACATACCAGAGGGGGATCATTAGTAGAAATTTCCACAAAAAATATGTATTTTAATCAGGGGCCATTTTTATGCGTTTTAAAGGAAAACTCTCAAAAATGTGCCCTGCTGGAGCCTAGAAAAAAATGTTTAGGCCACGAGAGTACAGGCCCCAAAAATTAGGCATTCACCTGACAGAAAATAACTTGTGATGATGTGGCTGGAGGTACATTAGGCAGTCACTGGATACTAATTTTACTGTAGGCCACTGGAGTACAGGCCCCAACAATTAGGCATTTATCTGACAGAAAATAACCTGTGATGATGTGGCTGGAGGTACAGTACATTAGTCAGTCACTGAATACAAGTTTTACTGTCGGCCAGTACAGACCCCAAAAATGAGGCATTCACCTGAAAGAAAAGAACTTGTGATGATGTAGTTGGAGGTACATTAAGCGGTCACTGGATACAAATTTTACTGTAGGCCAGTACAGGCCCCAAAAATTAGGCATTCACCTGACAGAAAAGAACTTGTGATGATGTGGCTAGAGGTACATTAGGTGGTCACTGGATACAAGTTTTACTGTCGGCCAGTACAGACCCCAAAAAAAGGACTTGTGATGATGTGTCCATGGCCATGTAAGATCTTTTAAAATGGCCAGAGATTTTCCTGGCCTGCCGCAAGACGTCCTGGACCCCGGGGTATTTGGCAACGAATCGCTGCACAACTAAGTTCAGGACGTGTGTCATTTTGCCCTGGGGAGCTTGGGGGGCGCAGCGGAAGAGGCTGTAGCAGTGGAAAAGGTGGAGTCAGCTGAGGAGGAGATGAAGGATGGAGTAAAAGGAGGAGAAGAAGAGGCAAGCCTGCATGCAATCTGTGGAGGTAACACCAAATCCACACTAGAGCCACGGGTTACATGCTTGACGGCTGTCAGAAGGTTTACCCAGTGGGCAGTGAAAGTTATGTACCTATCCTGCCCGTGTTTGTTAGACCACGTGTCTGTGGTCAGATGTATCTTGGCACAGACACTGTGTGCCAGAGATATATTAAATTGCTGTTGAACGTGGCCATATAGCTCTGGGATGCCCTTCTTGGACACATATTTCCTTCCGGGGACCTTACATTGCGATGTGCCAATGGCCACAAATTTTCTAAAGGCCTCTGAGTTCATCAGTTTAAATTGCAGTAGTTAGCGGGCTAGCAGTTCCGACAAGCTAGCGGTCAGCCGTCATCAACTTTTTACGCTTGAACATTTGGGCCACAGAATCCTGCCTTCTGTCAGATGAACGCAACAACGGCACGGTGGAATGTGAAGTGAAGGACAAATGGGAGGAGAAGGAGAAGAGGCAAGACGTGGAGTGCCGGGAGTGTGGCTTTGTGGGTTCTGATGGTGTTGCTGCCACTGGGCTCGGTGATGGGAGGCCAGGTGCCTTCTTAAGGGGGTCGTCCCAAGGCGAGTGACTTATGCGTTAACAGCACAGGCTGCAGATGGCAACACTATTATCAGCAGCTGACACGTTAAAAAAAGCCCACACTGCAGAGCCATGTGCCGGCGTTCTGGGAGCGCCAGAAGTGACCGTGCATGGTGGATGGCTCACTCCAGATACATTTGCAGTCTTCTTTTTGCCTCCTGTGCCCTGCGAGCTTTGCCTGATTCTCCTCCTTCTCCTCCCTCTTTGCTGCTCCGTCTCTCCCTCTGAACTTCCCTCCTCTTCCTCTCTTGTGGGCACCCACGTGACGTCCATCGACACGTCATCATCATCACCTTCACCACCACTGACATTTGAGATCTCGGAGTAGGCAGCAACAGCGGGGACCTCCCTCCTTGGGCTAATCTGGGTACTATCGTCAGAACGCTGGGTGGAGGCCATTGCTACCTCATCTTCCTCATCCGATGTCAATGGCTGTGCATCGGTAAGGTCTGGGAATGGATGGGAAAATAATTCCTCTGACTCGAGTGGAGGGGCTATGGTGGTGGAGGTATCTTTGGGGGTGCACACACCAGAGAGTGAGAAGGGTGCAGATACAGAGGATGAGGAGAGTGCAAAAGCAGAAGGCTGAATCAGCCACTCAACCAAATCTGGTGCGTCTTTTGAAGTAATCGCACGTGCCTTCTTAAACTTCCCACTTAGGCTCAGGACTTGTGCACCTGCCCGACCCCTACCACCCCTGTGGAATGGCCTGCCTCTTCCCCTGCTTGTCATTTTCAAAATAACCCTGTGCCTAAGTCCCTAGAGAAGAGCAGCATTTGTGGAAGCAGGCATATCGCAGGCCTCAATCAATATTTTCGGGAAGCAGGCATAACAATCCCCTTAATCAGTATTTTGGGAAGCAGATATATCGCAGGCCTCAATCCATATTTTGTGGAATCAGGTATATCAAACACTTTAATCTGTATTTTGTGGAAGCAGGTATCTTGCAGACCTCAATCAATGTTTGCTGGAAGCAGGTATATCAGTCCCCTTAATCAGTATTTTGTTGAAGCAGGTATGTAAATCCCCCTAATCAATATTTTGTGAAAGCAGGTATCGCGTAGGGCTCAATCAATATTTGGTCGAAGCAGATATATCAATCCCCTTAATCAGTATTTTGTGCAAGCCGGTATATCGCAGAACTCAATCAGTATTTTATGGAAGCAGGTATATCAATCCCCTTAATAAGTATTTTGTGGAAACAAGTATATTGCAAGCCTCCATCAATATTTTGTGGAAGCAGGCATATTAAACCCCTTAATCAGTAGTTTGTGGAAGCTGGTATCTCGCAGGCCTCAATCAATATTTGGTGGAAGCAGGTACATCATTCCCCCTTAATCAGTATTTTGTGGAAGCAGGTATATCGCATTCCTCAATCAGTATTTTATGAAAGCATGTATATCAATCCCCATAATCAGTATTTTGCGGAAGCAGGTATATCGCAGACCTCAATCAATATTTTGTGGAAGTAGGCATATAAAAACCCTTAATCAGTATTTTGTGGAAGCAGGTATCTCGCAGGCCTCAATCAATTTTTGGTGGAAGCAGGCAAATTAATCCCCTAAATCAGTATTTTGTGGAATCAAGTATATCTCAGCCCTCAATCAGTATATTGTGTAAGCAGGTATATCAATCCCCTTAATCAGTATTTTGTGGAAGCAGGTATATCGTAGGCCCTAATCAATATTTTGTGGAAGCAGGTATATCGCATGCCTCAATCAATATTTTGTGGAAGCAGGTATATCAAACCCCTTAATCAGTATTTTGTGGAAAAAGGTATATCGCAGGGTCTCAATCAATATTTTGTGGAAGCAGGTATATCAAACCCCTTAATCAGTATTTTGTGGAAGCAGGTATATCACAGCCCTCAATCAGTATTTTGTGTAAGTAGGTATATCAATCCCCTTAATCGGTATTTTGTGGAAGCAGGTATTGTCATGGATGAGAGTGGGGGAAACCCTCATTCGTGCGATGTTAGGGAATAGGGAAGCTGCTCGGCCTGGACAACAGAATTAGGGAGCTGATCACCTCCTAAAGCGTCCCTAACTCTGACCCTGACTCCTAACTGTATGAGCCAACCCAGATGGTAGGAGGGATCATACTCAGGAACCTCGGGTCCCTACTAGGCCTCAAGAGATCCCTGAGCTAGGAGCTGGGTAAGACAACCTGTTCCTCCTAGACACGGACGAACAGGAGTCTAACCTGGCCAAGCTGCAAGGAAAGGGGAACATCAACAGCATATGGATATGGCAGGCGCGTGAAACACTTCCACACCTACCTGCCACAGACACACTGACTGGAACCCTTGCTCAAATGCTGTTGTCCACACCTAACACAAAAGGACACAGCACACAACATAACTCACACAGGAAACCAGATCCATAGCTGCAATAAGGTGAAACATCATAGGAACATAAACTAAACATCACGACATTTGTTTTATGACCACAAGGGTGGCCCTCACTGGCAGATGGTAAAAGAGACCAGGAGGATGACTCCAGCTTACAACAAGGCTGGAGTACCCCTCAGATTCAGGTCTCAGCAGAAGCTAAATAGACAGTAGCCACACCCACACAGACACACACTGGAAAGGGAATTAACCCTTCAAACACTAGACAGGGTAGTGAAGCCACTTAAAGGGAAAGTGCACACACAAATAAACCCCGTGCACACCAAACAGATAAAAGGCACACCTACAAAGACAGGTTGCTAGGTGCAACCGCATGCACTTGACAGCAAGCTGCTTAGCAACAGCTCAGGCTGCTATACTGCCAATACAACATGTTTCCGGCAGCAACCACACGTGAGGCTGCATACTTCAGCCCTCACCTGTGATTGACCACAAGACAAGACCGCAGGCAACTGCATGCGGTTCCAGGAGTCACGGCCATGACCATGGTCGTGACAGGTATTTCACAGGCCTCAATCAATATTTAGTGGAAGCAGGAATATCAAACCCCTTAATCAGTATTTTGTGGAAGCAGGTATCTCGCAGGTCTCAATCAATATTTGGTGGAAGCAGGTGTATCAATCTCCTTAATCAGTATTTTGTGAAAGTAGGCATATCTCAGCCCTCAATCAGTATTATGTGGAAGCAGGTATATCAATCCCCCTATTCAGTATTTTGTGGAAGCAGGTATATCAAACTCCTTAATCAGTATTCTGTGGAAGCAGGTATCTTGCAGGTCTCAATCAATATTTGGTGGAAGTAGGTATATCAATCTCCTTAATCAGTATTTTGTGAAAGCAGGTATATCGCAGCCCTTAATCAGTATTATGTGGAAGCAGGTACATCAATCCCCATAATCAGTATTTTGTGGAAGCAGGTATATCGCATGCCTCAATCAATATTTTTTGGAAGCAGGCATATCAAACCCTTTAATTATTATTTTGTGGAAGCAGGTATCTCGCAGGCCTCAATCAATATTTGGTGGAAGCAGGCATATCAATCCCCTTAATCAGTATTTTGTGGAAGCAGGTATATCGCAGTCCTCAATCAGTATTTTGTGTAAGCAGGTATTTCAATCCCCTTAATCAGTATTTTGTGGAAACAGGTATATCGTAGGCCTCAATCAATATTTGGTAGGAGCAGGTATATCAAACTCCTTAATCAGTATTTTGTGGAAACACTGATATCGCACCCCTCAATCAATATTTGGTGGAATCAGGTATATCGAACGCCTTAATCGGTTATTTGTGAAAGCAGGTATATCGCAACCCTTAATTATAATTTTTTTGCCTAAACAGTTATATCACACCACCCTGTTTATTTAGGGCAACAGGTATATCGCAGCCCTCAATCAGTATTTTGTGGAAGAAGGTATATCACACCCCTCAATCATTTTTGGGGGGGGGCAACAGGTATATAACATCCATTGTAATTAGATGTTTCAATAGCGCTCTTCTCTCTATATAGCTGCGGTATCACAGCAGAACCGCATAGAACTGCTGCACAATACAAATGCACTATATACTTTCTATGTTAGAAAGTATATTATAGATATATCACACCCCTCAATCAGTTTTTTGGGGGGCAACAGGTATATAACACCCGTTGCAATTAGTTGTTTCAATAGCTTTTGTCCCTCTGTATAGCTGCTGTATCGCAGCAGAACCGCACACAACTGCTGCACAATACAAATGCACTATAATATACTTTCTATGTTAGAAAGTATATTATAAGTATATCACACCCCTCAGTATACCAGTCCTTAAAAGGACTTTTCTGGCCCTATTAGCTAGTGTTTGGTGCCCCTAACAGCTTGTCCCTGCTCCACAAAGCAACCTCTCCCTACACTGGAAAAACACAGAATGTAAAATGGCTGCCAGATCGGGTTCTGTGATAGGGTTGGGGTTTGTCCATGTACTGAAACGTCTCAATTGGCTGTCCTGTCACACCTGATGTGTCATGGGTCAAATTTTGGCGCAATGCAAAAGAATATGGCACCAGCGGACATCGCCATATGTTCAAATGTTCGGCGAATCACGAAAGCGCAAACGACCGCCGGGAAAACCGCAAGGCCATCTCTATTAGACACATTTACTATACTGGAGCATAAACCTTTACAAATTTTGAGTGTCATAAATCCTGAGCTTCAATTCTGCCCGTACGCCCGTTAAAAAACTAAGCTTACACCACTTATACATTGGCGTAGTATTACTAAAAATATGAGCCAAAATGTTAACCCATTTGTGGCACATGGAGGTGCATTAACGCCATACCTTCTTTCCTGTGAAGCCATGTCCCCTTGTAGGGCGAGGCGTAAAAAGCTTAGAATGGTGAATGGTGCATTTTTAATAGTAAATCTGCCCATAATACGGTATACAGCACATAGTGTACAAATTAATGATTGCCCATTCGCCCACCCAGTAAAGTGAAAATGAAAGTAATGGGCACCAATCAAATTACATATGGTCAATCTGCACTTAATATGGGCAGAATATCTGCCTCTGTAAAAGGACCCTAATAGCCTACATACATAATAGTCTATAGCTCCCAACTCTCCCTCGATAGATAATGTCAAGGCAAAGAAGGATCGGGCAAAGTGAATATTCACCCTACCGTTTTGCTCTTCCTGGACATAATAAGTGTCTGGCAATGGCTTTCTCCTCTCCCCCCATTGAATACATATACACTCTCAACTCAACCTAATGTGTATGTGGGAATCAGGAGGGAGTCGAGATAGATAGCTGACATCTGAACTGAATCGTTTGGCCAACAGCTCTTGAATGCATATAACCACCTTACGAATGACAACACTGGACAACACTCCATCTTGTTCTACCTCTCACCTGTGACTAAAAAGGTCGTTTCTGGAGAAAAGCAATCAAGCTTTTCTAATCCTGGACGACCTCTTTAATGTACTCCGAAGAATACCTTCATAAAACATTTTCCTTTAAGTAGAAGACAATGCCCTCAACAAACATCTCGTCTCTGTGACTCACTTGCATTGATCCCTACCAGGTCCTAATGTCCTTGCGTCTGTCAGAAAAGTCTTGTTTAATGAGTTCTGTACATCTCAGGTTCTTAAGTCACTAATACGCCACCCATGTTGTCCCTAGTCCATTAGGATATCAAATAACTATGAAGTCTGGGTCCTCATCACCAGGACACTGACTACTCTGCACCTCTAGGGATAGGATCAAAGTTTGTTCACTGCTTCAGGCATCATTCACACCCCTCATTATGGGGTTAATTGTGTTGCTCTAACCTTCCGGGTCAATAGGTCAGGCCCCTTTAATGAGAGAACCAGTCCAAAAACAGAGAAGCCCAGCATCAGGTTTACTATCATGACAGGTATGTGCAAGGACGATGAGGAAGATGCTATAGACAGTGTAAGGGACTTCAGAGGAACTACTTTTTAGGTGAAAAAAGGCTATTGTGAGATACTTGTCCATCAAGGGCTTGGAAGGGGTAGCAAAACCCAGCACTGTAATGGGAAGCACATTTTGAATGTTGCTATGTGGTACTTTCTTTTCCATGTACGCTGCTGATGTGTTCTGTGATGCACAAGAAGAGCTTACACCTTTACTTTCCTTCAAGCAGAAAGAGTATTTTTATAAGAAACTAGATCAAATCTGCTGGTGGTGACCAAGCAAACATCTTCAGTAGGTTTCTTCTCTTGGAAGGCATAGTTTTTCTTTGTGGAGATCCAGTTGGTATAGGGGGTCTTACAGAAAGTGATGCTTCCTGAGAAAAAGTATGCAAATTTGCCCTCGTCAAGGAAGAAGAAAGCTGTCTCTAGTGCCACCTATAGGATAACGAGTGCTTGAACAGCTTCTCACCCAGCCAACCAGAACCATTCTCTGTACTGTTGACGAGCAAGAACTCCAGAATTGCTGACTGGCAATAGAAAACGGAAGCTAAAATGCTGAAATATTGCTTCAAGTATATAGCAAACGTGAACTGGATACTTAAAGAAGACTTGTCACCTCTCCTGACATGCCTGTTTTATTAAATAATTCAATTGCACATGAATTTATAATTCTGTACCATCTTTTCTTGTGACTCTATGCCGTGCCATTCTTCTTTTATTCATGCTAGCAGTTTATGGATAATGGGTATTATCAGTAAGGGGGGGGGGCTGCACAGTCTGAGCATGTCCAATCAGTACTGACTGTACAGGGACACACTCCCAATTGGTAACACCCATCTGGACCCTCATTGCAAACTGTTAGTAATTCATTCATAACTTCTAGTAGGAATAACAGTGGAATTGCACAACATAAAGCCATAAGAATAGAGGCGCTAGAATTGTTATTTCATGGGGGATGCAAGTAGTTACTAAAACAGACATGTCAGGAGAGGGGAACGCTCCTCTTTAAAGGGGTAATAAAAAACGTTTTACTGACACAGCTGCCAATGACTGGCACTAGAGGAGACCTGTGGCATGGGGACACGTCACCACTGAAGCCAAGCTCAGGCTGCAGCAGTAAGCATAACCATTGCTTATGCCCCGGCCAGAAGAAAACAAGCTGGGGACTGGAAAATGGACCAGAGGGTGCTAACAATCAGGACTGCAGCGGCTTGGAGCAGGTAAGCACGACTCTTTCAATAGGTGATGCAGGCTATGGGGCATATACGTCAAATGTGATTTATTACCGGAAAACCACTTCGAAGGGGATCGTAACCGCTTTCAAAAACAGTACAGTACCGTATCAGTCTACAGGTCACAGCTCAGCCCTATTCATGTCAATGAGGTGCAGCCGCAATACCAGACATGGCCTATAATCAAGTGGGGTGCTGTTTCTGAAAAAAGGCAGCCATGTTTCTGCATTCCTAAACCACCAATTTTAGCACAGGGTTGGGTTACGTTTTCTGCAACTGGGCAGTTGCGTACCAAGTTAAAGATTGCTACATCTGTACATGTCGGCACTCTGTTTAGAGTACTAGCGTGCATTAGACAATTCCGTACGATATATTCATTTGTTACTTATGTCTTTCTAAGGGTTTTTTATAGCCTAAACATAATAATCAGCAGCAGATTGAAATCACATCAGCCCCTGTGACCACTGGAGGGGCCAATTTACATTGCGTTTGTTTTTGAAATTTAGGAGAAACCCAGAGGAATCCTCTCATTGTCTATGGCCAGCGTTAGAGCAGCGCGCGGCTCGCCCCTGAGAGCTCCTTCTTTTACTCCTCCTCCTGCTCTTCTGAGTAGTATGAGCTCCTGCAAAGGAATGTCCCCCCTCTGCTATTGTACAGAGTCTTAGAGAGGGTGTGTGAGTCACAAATGGAGGGGCAGACTCCAAAGCTCAGAGACAATCCTTCCCTCTCACTCACCCGCCCCGTGTAAAATGCACTTCCCAACTCACTTTCTTTAAACCAGTCTGTGGAGTTTGCTTCTCTTTGAGGGAAGTTAACTTTTCAAAGTTGATTTCCTACGTTTAAACCTTTCATTTTTTACGCATTCTTTATTTGGCACAGATCTGTAGAGTTGGGATGTTTATTTGCCTTTTTTGGTTGTGTTGGTCCTGATTTTTTTCCTTTGAGAATTCACCGGCTTACATTGTTTTGGAAAAGAAAACATAAGTGACAGTCGGGAATTTGGATTTTTGGTTTTGAGTTTTGAGCTTTTCAGGGTCGGGTTCAGATGTGGAGTTAACATCTTCTTGTGTCGTCTGGAGGGGACTACATCTTGTCATCTTCAGGATGGGACTAATGTCTGGGGTGCTGGTTCTCCTGGGAACATTAGGAGCTGTATTAGCACAGAATGGTGAGTACAGACAGTCTATTGTCTACTGATTATCAGAGAAACAATGAGAAGAATGTGTTGTCTGAGGACTAGACAAACACGAGAGACCCCCGCCTCCCGAAAGAGACTCACCTTATCCCAAATAGAGACAGCAGAATGTAAACATTTCATCTCAATACACAGACAAGACGCCATATAATACATTGTCCTTGACTAAGATAGATTTCTGCAAATAGGTGGAATTTAGAAAAAGATCTCAATTTAGAGACATCTTCCTAATTCATCCTAAAACATAGACGCAGTACTAAAGTATGAACATAAAGACCAGGTATATCCCTCCCAAAATAAATAGGAGACACAACCTTCTCCTCTAATACACAGATGTCCAAGCACACACCTTAACCCTACCACGAATACAAAACCTCTGTTGTCCTTCTAATACACAGATCTATCACCTCTACGTAATAAAGGGACATCAAAGTATATACCTCTAACTACAAACTAATACATAGAGTTCAAGTTCAAACCAATAGTCTATTTCCATATCCAAGGCTGGTGAGAGATGTCCCATCATCACCTGAGGTCTGTCCCACTGGCAGGCCTCCTACAGTCAGCACAATAGTTGTGGAATCATCTCAGTGGGCAAAATATCTCATTATGTTACAAAACTTAGTATGGTGGCACCAGGATTCAGACCTGTTACCTCTTCCGAATTCCATTGACAGATGACTTCTTGAGACTGAGACTTTTCACCTCCGACACTGATAGTCATGCATGAAAGACAGACTCTAAACAGCTTGTCCTATAAATGTAGGTATAAGCTCAGTGTTGACATACATACAGGTGTATGCCTCCAAGGGATGGTAATTCAAGTCAAAGGAACATCTTTTACAAATGTCACCTCTAAACGGGCTTCTTTGGGACTTTTCAGTTTTTTGGCTTATCAGATTATACCCATTTGTCACTTCTAAAGCAAGTTCATAAAACATTTAGGGATATTTAGGGAAATTATGTGTACAGGGTCCTGCTTTTCCATATATATTAGGTGTTTCAGGCAGTAAACCAGATCAAATGACCTCTAAAGGACAGTTGAGAGGTTTCTGTATTTTCTAACATTTCAAATTTCTATGTATTTATTCAATTGGCACCAATATCCTTTGTAGAAAGTCATTCAATCAGCCCCACTGGGGGTTGCAATCCAATATCCTTATCTTATATACACATTAGGGCCAAAAGGTTAGAAATTAATATTTTCAACTAATCTAAAAGCAGCTTTGGACTAGCCCACCAGAGTATCAGAGGATTCTCAATAGGGACCCAGTGTCTGATACCATAATGGGGCCCAAAGGTCCAGAGGAGAAATAAAAAGTTTGGAGCTGTCTTTGGAGACAATAAATTGCTATTGGGGGTCTATCTCTTTGAATCCAAATCTATTAGACTTTATTGATGTTCCCCAGTCCGACCCTGCCTAGAAGAAACACAAAAAAGCACAGGGGAAACATACAGACTCCAAGCAGATGGTGCCCTTGTTGGATTCAGTCACACTGGGCCCAGTGATGATTGGCACTAGTATCATCTTCTGAGCTATCGTCCTACCATGTTCTAAGTGGAGAAGTCAGAAGAAATATGAACATATGATTCTGGTTTGAGTGTCTGAATCTTGAACTATAATTTTAAAACCCCAAAAAATTCTGTGTAAAAAGGTTTGTAGATGCCAGGATTATTGTATGACCCTAGAATGTCCACCTAGGTTGACCATACTCACGCACATTTGATTTGGGTAAATGTACATGTGTTGTGGGGAGAGGGGAGTAAGTTGCTGCTAGACATCTCTTGTGGCATCTTATCTCCCTTCTTTCCCCCAACATCTGCTGTCGAGGAAAATGATTAAAAAATGATTAAACCCAAAATGGTGCGTTCACCTTAGATTAATCTAATGTGTATGGAGAGTCAGGAGGCCCCATACACATTAATACTGGTGGCCAGTTCCATCAAATGTGTACAAGGGGTCTTAAGCGGTAAACTGTTATCAAAGTACCTTTTTGCAAATGCTCAACTACCCTCTAAAGCTTCTGATGCACATTATATATACGTTGGCACCTAAGTTGGGGAGTTATTTCAACATGTTTAATCCTTTGTTCTACAATTTGTCGACAATTTGTCCATCAGCTGTCATATGGCATAGCTATAGTGTAGGCAGGGGAAGTGGCTGCAGGGCCAAACTGGAAAAGGGGCCCCTCATCATTGATATGCAATAACATTATATACAGTGACAGTATATACAGTGACATGAGATACAGTATGTGTAGGAATCGGACAGAGCGGCTGCCAGCCCTTGTCCACAGAAGTTGGGGTTACTTGGGAGGAGGGGGTTGCAAAAAAGTTGCTGAGGGACAGCGGGTCCATTCAAAAAATTTCTCTGGGGCCCAGTCAGTTCTAGGTACTCCACTGATCATATGGGTATGGAAAGTTCCTGAATGCAAATCTTTCCATAAAAAAGTTCTCAACCTAAATGGCCAAAATCTGACATTTTGGCCAATTTTCATCCGTCCACCCATAGCACTCTAAAGTTAAAGGAGTAGTCCACTTTTTACTATTGATGACCTATCCTCAGGATAGGTCATCAATATCAGATCAGTGGGGGTCCAACTCCCGGCACCCTCACCGATCAGCTATTTGTAGAGAAGGCAGTGCTTCCTTCTCTGCTCTGTTTACCTACTCACCGCAGCAATTGCAGTGGTGAGCAGGTGTAATTACAAGTATGGTGTCCCCATTCACTTCTATGGGGTGGCTCTGTCTGTTAAAGTGACTACTATAGAACTGTCCCATAGAAGTGATTACTGCTGTGGCGAGCAGGTAAACAGAGCAGAGAATACAGCACTCAAACAAGTGCTGCCTTTGCTTCAAACAGCTGATCGGTGGGGGTGCCGGGAGTCAGACCCACGTCAACCTGATATTGATGACCTATCCTGAGGATAGGTGATCAATAGTAAAATGGGGACAACCCCTTTAAGAAGGCCATACACATAAGGTAAATATTATAAATTGCTCATCATTGGCCAGTATAAATAAATGAAAAAAGGGTGTTGTCTTGCACAGAATGGCAAATGATTGGCCGATCATGCCAGACACATGGAGTCTCATTTGGCTATGGCCAAAAATTTTCAACCTCGTAGATCACAATTTCGGTAGACAGAAGTCCACCATAGGTCATTGTAAATAATGGTTTGTGTTTAATTTTCATACAATGGTTGGTCAAAATGTCCCATTTTGGCCATTTTGAGAATCCATCGTATGAACTTTTTGCACAAACTATTGTTCACAGTGACCTATGGTGGACTTCTGTCTACTGAAATTGTTATCTTATGTGTATGGACAGCTTTAAGTTTATGGTCCACAAATATCTAATATTATACTGGTGGTCAATAAATAATATGCTCTGTATGAAGGTTCAAAAAGTTCTCAAGGCCCCCTGCTGAATGCAGCTTATGATACATTTACTGGTAACTTGCATCTCTCAGCATTCTATGATGGGGACTGGAGGTCTGTGACCCTGAAAAGTATCTTCTATCTAGAGAATATTTTGTCTTTTTGAATATTTTGTATCTTGATGGAGTAAACATGTTGAGTAGCTAAACCTTGGCAGAGCTGTTATCTTCACAGGGCTCAAGTGACTGTTGCACCAAACCCTCCACTTGGACAGAGTCCGTCGAGCATAAAGACATTTTCTGTATTGCTCTTTGCCAGCAATATAGGCAACCCGTAGCAACCCGTCAACCATTGGCTTGGATTGATCTTTTGTAATAAAATAATAGAAGCAGCGTGCAAGTCATCGTGTAGCATTCTGGTCACATAGCTCAATGTCACCCAACCAGTTTGCACTGTGTCTCATTTTTCACATATCTGTGATCCTTAACAGAACCTGCAGATTTTATTGATGTTTGTCCAATGAATAAGGCTTTTGCTTTGCCAAACACGAGACTCGGTGGAAGGGGAGTAGCACTTTTTGAACTCAGTGATTCTGCAGAGAAGTGTCTACTGCATAGAATTTTCCATTTCAAGACTAAACACAGGGGCCCAAACAGGACACTGTTGTAGGTGCAGAGGTATTATTAGGTGTAAATATACAAAAGATCATCATGTAGTTAAATACCCAATGCACGGGGTAGTGGAAAGAATCCTCATGGAATAGGGAGCAATGAGAGCATCAGTTTTCGGTTTTTCAGCAAGGCAATTATTGTGGCTTTTCACCTCAAATTTTATCCATGGGGTGAAATCTGCCTCAAAATCCTCCTGTAGCCCATCCAGAGTCCATTACTCATTTGCTTTTGCTGGAACACAGATATGAATGTCTCTTTTCTTTATTATCTGTTTTGCTGTTCTTTGTCCTTGTATGTCTCGCTAGCGTTACATGCCAGGAGCCTGAGGGCCACTTACAGCTTTAGTGGAAGAACGTAACCTGAAGATGGAAATGGAAGTGGTTTTCAGGTCGTTTGCTTGAATTGACCTTTTCAACACACTAATGAAGTTTTTCAAGATTCTTTTTTGGCATCTACTAAGTGCCTTTTCTTGAGGATGTATATGTTTGTTTCCATGTAACTTTGGACAGCATTGTCCCCTATAGCAGTTGCAAATAACTCTTTGCCCTTAAGCATTAGGCTAAAGTTGATGAAATGGTCCCATGCTGAACGTTCCTCGGGTGAAATGTGTCATTGGACAATCACTTTATCCGACTGACGACATACCCTCATTCTCTGGATAGAATTTAGTCATGTTTGATAGTCCCTAGTGGTTGACTGCAATTGGGTCGTATGGCCGATACATGGACAATGATTTGTGATCCTTCTATATTGGACGTCACTTCCGGCAATGCATCATTAGTTTATCTTCTAAACTCTATGATTATAAATTACATTCTGGATAAGGCCTGAGGTATACTACTGTATTTGGGGTCCGAATCCGATTCACATTTTCTGTGAGTCAGATGCTCTTCCTATTCATTTCTATGGGATCTTCAGATAAAACGGTCAGCACATAGATGTCTTGTACTCTACATGTGCTGACGGCAATTATGTAGCTGTTCTGCAAATGCTAGAACATGTACTATTGTTGTCCGTTTCGCACACAAGAATAGCGATTTCTATTGGATGGAAGTGCAGAAGGCACATGGATGGTATCCTTATTTTGCTGGTCCGTGGTTTGCAGACTGTATTAGGGACAGAGTCGAGTGCATGAGGCCTAAGAAAAACTGTCCCCTGACTGTAATAAAAAAAATTTGGTCCACCAATTGATATCCAACCAATGGATGTCTCTATGGCCCGACCACTCTTTTCAAAGTTGCCATCTTTCAAGGGGTTTTTCAGAACTTTTAGATTGATGTCCTATTCTTAAAAGGGTTGTACCATCTCAGACATTGGGGGCATATCGCTAGGATGTGCCTCTAATGTCTGATAGGTGCGGCAATGTCTATACATAGAAAGGAGACTGCAAAGTCCCGGAGGGGCACCACGCATGTGTGGCCGCCCTCCATTCATTCCTATGGGAGTGCCGAAAATAGCCAAGCAACACTTTGCTATTTTCAGAAGTCCCATTGAAATGAATGGGAGGAACTTCTATGGGGCTGACGGAAAAAGCCAAGCCAGCGTTCGTCTATTTTCAGCGCTCCCATAGGAGTGAATGGACGGTGGCCGTGCATGCGTGGTGCACCCTCCTTGACTTTGCTGGCTCTATTCTAAAGATAGGTGTCGATGCCAGACATTGGGACATATCCTAACAATATGCTCCCAATGACTGAAATGGTACAACCCCTTTAAGAGATAAGTCATTAATAGCTGATGGGTTAAGGACTAACACACCGCACCCCTGAAAATCAGCTGTTCTTAAATAGCACCAATGCCGTCACTACACAGCTCTGTCCACTTTGCAGAGGATGGACCTGGTTACCACAGCACTGCCACCATTGAGATGAATGGGAGTAACGGGGCAGTAACCAGCTCTGTCCACTACACCGGCATTGGAGCTACTGACAAATAGCTGGTCAGCGGTGGTACTATGGATATAAAAGTCCTGGAAATCCCCTTTAATACAATCTAAACAGTTCAAAGACAAAAGGTGGATTATGTTCCTAACTTTTGACTCCCTCCGAAAAAATGTAGTTTCACAGAATGTGAATAACTTCCTAAATCTTTAAAAATGGAAACAATGAGAGTAGCATTGGCCAGCAATCTCACAAAGTTCCAATTCAAGCTAAGCGCACTGATCGATGGTTCAACATAATCTTTAAGAAAATATTTAGGATTTTGGGGGACAGAAAGAATAGGGAGCTAGATTTCAACATGCCCGATCTTTCTGCTCTCGATCCGTCTGACAGTGGCTTAAAGGGGTATTCCCATCTGAGACAATGGGGGCACATTGTTAGGATATGACCCCATTGTCTGATAGGTGCGGGTCTCACCTCTGGGACCCATCCCTACACCAAGAATAGAGCGGGGAAGTTGCCATCTTTCAAGGGGTTTTTCAGAACTTTTAGATTGATGTCCTATTCTTAAAAGGGTTGTACCATCTCAGACATTGGGGGCATATCGCTAGGATGTGCCTCTAATGTCTGATAGGTGCGGCAATGTCTATACATAGAAAGGAGACTGCAAAGTCCCGGAGGGGCACCACGCATGTGTGGCCGCCCTCCATTCATTCCTATGGGAGTGCCGAAAATAGCCAAGCAACACTTTGCTATTTTCAGAAGTCCCATTGAAATGAATGGGAGGAACTTCTATGGGGCTGACGGAAAAAGCCAAGCCAGCGTTCGTCTATTTTCAGCGCTCCCATAGGAGTGAATGGACGGTGGCCGTGCATGCGTGGTGCACCCTCCTTGACTTTGCTGGCTCTATTCTAAAGATAGGTGTCGATGCCAGACATTGGGACATATCCTAACAATATGCTCCCAATGACTGAAATGGTACAACCCCTTTAAGAGATAAGTCATTAATAGCTGATGGGTTAAGGACTAACACACCGCACCCCTGAAAATCAGCTGTTCTTAAATAGCACCAATGCCGTCACTACACAGCTCTGTCCACTTTGCAGAGGATGGACCTGGTTACCACAGCACTGCCACCATTGAGATGAATGGGAGTAACGGGGCAGTAACCAGCTCTGTCCACTACACCGGCATTGGAGCTACTGACAAATAGCTGGTCAGCGGTGGTACTATGGATATAAAAGTCCTGGAAATCCCCTTTAATACAATCTAAACAGTTCAAAGACAAAAGGTGGATTATGTTCCTAACTTTTGACTCCCTCCGAAAAAATGTAGTTTCACAGAATGTGAATAACTTCCTAAATCTTTAAAAATGGAAACAATGAGAGTAGCATTGGCCAGCAATCTCACAAAGTTCCAATTCAAGCTAAGCGCACTGATCGATGGTTCAACATAATCTTTAAGAAAATATTTAGGATTTTGGGGGACAGAAAGAATAGGGAGCTAGATTTCAACATGCCCGATCTTTCTGCTCTCGATCCGTCTGACAGTGGCTTAAAGGGGTATTCCCATCTGAGACAATGGGGGCACATTGTTAGGATATGACCCCATTGTCTGATAGGTGCGGGTCTCACCTCTGGGACCCATCCCTACACCAAGAATAGAGCGGGGAAGGTGGTGGCTGCAGGACCCCGGGAAAGCGCTCTCCCCGCTTGTGCGGCCACTGCTCTCATTCATTTCTATGTGGCTGACTGAAGTGCAATGGACCGCCACAGCCCAGGGCCCTCTATATCGCATCCCAGGTTTAGTAGGAATGCCGAGTGGTGTGATGCGGCCTAAATGTCTCTTTATGTGTCACGGTGCTCCTGCCTGGATACAGCTGGACCCCAGGCTTTGGCTCCGAAGAGATAAATAGGGGGAATAATTGAGGGATTTGAAAGAATGACTTGAGTCCAGACCTTGAGATGAAGTTCAATGGCAGCTTTACTTCAATAAACGTTTCTCCAAACAGTTTTCAGGCTTTGTCTTGGTTCCAGCAGGCTTTCGCATGAACTAGCAGGCAAACTCAACTCTGCTTTATCTCTTTCTCTCTGCTATACTGACAGGCTAGCTTAATGACTTTCATTCCTTCCTTATGCTGCACTCCACTCTTTAGTCTGACATAGTTTCAGCCAAGGAATAGGTTAGTGTCCTGTCAGCTCCAACATGGAGTCTGTACCAGAATAATTTAGAACTGACCCACCTCCTTCTGGTAGCAAGCAGGACTCACCTACTTCTACCCAAAAGGGGGGAGAATGGAATGGTGAGCTCCATTCTGTCTAAGGGTAGATCTGCCATACTTGCTGCCACCTGCTGGTGAACCAGGTAAATTACATTTATAACAGTTACATAACAATATTATAGATGCACATTGTGGTGAACCTGGAACAGAATACATAGATGACACTGTGTTAGCCCAATAAAGACAGTAGCAGGGTGCAGGAGTGGTAACACCACTCTGGGGTGTTAGAGAAGCCCCATAGAAATGAATGGCGGGCGGTTTGCTCATGGGCCCTCCACGGCCTTCACAGCTTTCGCGGCTCCATTCTCAGTGTAGGTGCGGGTGTCAGAGGTGGGACAATGGGGGCATAGTGCTAGGATGAGATTGTCTGAGATGGAAAAAAACTTTAAGGCGGCACTACACTGCTGGATGGAGCAGCGGATTGTGGGGAACGATGCGTTCCTTCCCAAGAATAGCCTGCTTTTCAGTGGAGGAGACGGTGCATTTCCTGATGAACGAGCATGTCACACCTTTATACAGGCAGATTATCGCTAACGAGCATTCAAAAATCGGGCATTCAGAACATTCTTGGTCAAATCGAGTGTGCATGCGTATGGTGGGCTGGGGGAGACATCTGTCATTTGAATGAGCATTGGACCAACTGCTACATACAACAGTATATAAGCATCGTGTGGCATATTTGGACATATGGTGCCTCACCTACCCTGTCGAAGGTGGTGCCACTGATAGTCAAGGCTTAAAACTACCATAAAACTTAAAGTTATTTGTATGGCACCATTATTTCCACATTTTTCAGCACTCCTATATAACTTTATGTATGGAACGGTTAATTGGGCACTGCTAATTAGGAGTCGTCCATTATTTTTCGCCATACGGTTCTGTTAATTAGACACATTATGGAATGGGCTTATTATGACAGTACACCATATGGAAGATGCCCACAGGTACCTTTTTTGTGCCCAGATGACTAGCTGATAATGTGGTCATATCTGTAAGTAGCACTTAAGATCATACAATAAAAGTAGCTTATTTTGGTGTATTGGGAGAAGGCCATGATGATGGGCAGATGTCTAACAGGCCACCAGCACTGGCCAGCTTCAGTGTTGGTGGCAAGTTCTCATCAGTATGCTCTCATTATTTCTTCTCTGCTCAAAGCAGTCTCTTTTACCACAGCTCTCTCACCCACTCATGTCAAGACAGCGTCTCATAAACGTTCGTTATTAATGTGATAGAATCAATTTTCTGCCATGTAAGTGAATCATTCTCTGGAGCATCTGGACCTCCAGGCTGCTATTAGTCATAGGCCTCTTGGTTTAGGGGATCTCCGACCAACCTCAAGCAGCCAGCATTCTACCTTATTAGGGTACATCACATTCCTCTGACTTTTCACATTGTTATAGAAATCTCTTTCTCATAGTTGTTCTTGGAGAGCGCAGAGATATGGAGATAAGTTGTTCTTGAGCAAACTGCCTGCACTGTGGATGGAAAATATTTTATGTCTAATAATAGACCTTTTGAGGTCTCTCAAGCACCTGGGTCTCAGTGCAACTCATAGATCTGCACCCACTAAAAATACTCTGTTGAGGAGGCTGCAAAGGCTTTCACTCATTCATTTCTCTACTGTCTCCCAATATTTGCAGATGTTGATTGGGGTTCTATGCTGCTTCTGTGGTTAAAAGGGTTGTCCACTCTGGTCTGATAGGTCCTTTAAAAGGTTTATCCACTGCAATTTGATAGGTCCTTTAAAAGTGTTGTTCGCTGTGGTTTGATAAGTCCTTTAAATAATTTATCCACTGATGTATGATAGGTCATTTAAAGGGCTGTCCACTGTGGTTTGATAGGTCCTTTAAAAGGGGTTTTCACTTTGGTTTGATAGGTGCTTTAAAAGGTTTATCCACTGATGTTTTATATGCCCTTTAAAATAATTGTCTACTGTGGTTTGATAGGTCTTTTAAAAGGGTTGTCCACAATGATGTTATAGGTCCTTTAAAAGGGTTGTTCACTGTGGTTTGATAGGACCTTTTAAAGGGTTGTCCACTGTGGTTTGATAGGTCCTTTAAAAAGGTGGTCCACTGTGGTTTGATAGGTTCATTATAAGAGAAGGTGTGTCCTTTTCAGACTTGAGTTCCCTACGGTGCCACTACAAGATAAATTAGGTATTACATAGTTTC
This sequence comes from Bufo gargarizans, assembly GCF_014858855.1. Lineage (NCBI taxonomy): Eukaryota > Metazoa > Chordata > Amphibia > Anura > Bufonidae > Bufo > Bufo gargarizans. The sequence goes on from NC_058081.1 coordinate 647,851,949, forward strand.
CAACTGACTGTCTTCATAATACAAGTTAGGTCTTTAACTGCTTACCAATCCAGTTGACAGATAAGGGTCCTGCACAGGGATCTTCCTCAAATAACACAAAAATTCCCTAAAATGTTATTTGAAAATGGGTTTCCTATTCTGAATTTAGGCCTGCACCTTGGTTGGTCTCACTACTTCATTCAAAGGGAGTCTGTCACCTCCAAAATCTATTTTGCAGTAAGCATACTACCATGTCGGGTATCTGCCCAAAAACATAACCATATACTTTCCTGCAAACACTATGCTTTCTTGTGAAAATCCACTCCTCTAAGGCCTCATGCACACAACCGTTTTTGTGGTCCGCATCCGAGCCGCATTTTTTGCGGCTCGGGTGCGGACTCATTAACTTCAATGGGGCCGCAAAAGATGCGGACAGCAATTCGTGTACTGTCCGCATCCGTTGCACCGTTCCGTGGCCCCGCAAAAAAAATATAGCATGTCCTATTCTTGTCCTTTTTGCCGACAAGAATAGGCATTTCTACAATGGGCCGCCCGTTCCGTTCCGCAAATTGCGGAAGGCACACGGGCAGCTTCCGTTTTTTGCGGACCGGAGGCCTAAGTGTGAGAAATAAGGTTTTTGGCGCATTGTGGGCAGGGCCTCTCTGTTTGGTACAACATCGCTCCCCCAGTAACGTTGCCCAGGCCTTCCACTGCTATTTGGTTAACAGTCCCTGAGATTTCATAGCAGGTAGTGATGATGGAAGCCGGGTGCACTAAACAGAGAAGCCCTGCCCATGGTGCACCAAATACCTTATTTGCACAAAAATAAGTATTTCTTAGGAGTAGAGGATCAGGTTTTCACAAAAAAAGATATGGCTATATTTTGGGCCACCAACCCTACATGGCAGTATGCTTACTTTGAAAATGATTTTGAAGGTGACAAACTCCCTTTGATGGTCAGGAGAATTTGTCCAGAGAATCCCGTTCTATGGGGCATAAAATCTTATGAAACATGGGTGCTGAATCAACCCCAAGGGTCAAGGAAAAAAGATTGGGGCAAACAAGCAAAAAAAAAAGTCTTCTTGTCCCAAGTCTGTAGGGCTGTAGTAATGTCAACTAGTAGAAGATGGGGGCCCATTTTGAGCCCCCTGGTTCATGGCAAATTATCAATATTATAATGTGGTATTTGAATTTTATGGGTAGTCCGGAGGATAATGTGATATGAGACAAGAGCAGTTCCCTGAACTATTCTTAAAATATGAAGATGAACCTGCCCAAGAGTTACTTCTCATTTCATGTAATTTCTGCCCATGTAATGCTTTGCCCGGAATTAGCGATCTAAAAACTGCGAAACTTGATGCGTCATCTTAAGTGTGAACATCATGTTCTTGTACCTTTAAATTATCGTATGTAGCGACAATCTAACTATATCAGTGAAATCATTACTGCAGTTTGTTGTTTTACTGACACAAGTGAGATCACACATATGTCCTCATGTACTATTGCAAAATTGTTCATTCCCTGGTAATTTCTGGTAATTAAAATGTTCTGATTTGATATTCGTGGTAAAAACGCTATGAAACTGAGAGGTCAGCAAACAGAGTTGCGCAATCTGTTAAGATGTAGTCGATAAACAATTTTCTGTCCACATTTTACCATGAGGTAATTTTTAGTTGCTTATTTTGCACTCATTGATTTATTTTTAGGTCTTCAGTGTGGTCAGAGCTCCAATTACCTTGCACAGACTGAAAAATGGAAAAAATTTGCAACCTGCAGCCACCACTAGGGGGAGCTTAGGAACTTGCTGAGTTCAATGGATACACTGTATGCAGTAACTTATTTAGCTCCCCCTAGTGGTGGCTGCTGAAAGACAGAATTTTATTGTCACGGTACATTCTGTGACAGAGGTTAGAAGATCAGAGAGACTGACTGCACGTGAGGTTAACTAACAGTCTCTTGATTCTAAGTGTGGTGGTTTGGTATGACCACACCTCTTGTCAGGTGCAGCCCGTGGTCATTACTGCATTCCCTACTTGGTTTGGTCTCACACTTTATACCATGCAGTTGATATTCTCTGCTTGGATTTGGAAGAGTTGGTGTGTGGACCTTATCTGTGTTCCTGCTCATCCATTTTCTATAAGATAAGTTGTACTGCTGTATTTGGTTGTTCCCCTGTGCTTGTTACTAGGCCTCAGGGAGACGCTGGTTTGTTCACCTGGGAAGGAACCAGTAGTCTAATTTCCTGCCACTACCTAGGGCATTTCAGGGCTCCTAGGGTCTAGGTTACAGCATATGTATTTTCCCACTTTCAGGGTCTATACATACTGACAAGAGTCAGGGTCAGGTTTAGGGGCTTCCTAGGAGGTCACCTTTATCCTCTCCCTAGCCTTGAGGCCTAGTTCTGTGTTCCTCTACTGTATTTGTGACGGTTGTTAGTTAACTTTGTTTATGCAAGTGAGCTTTAAAACACAGATCCAACCACTATTAGTACCCCAGATAAGCTCATCCAGGTATATCAGGATATATAAGAGCAGGGGCATAGTTAGAAATGACTGGGCCACATTAACATTTTTTTATGGGCCCCACCCTCCCGGATCTCCCACCCCCACATACCTCTCAGACCCCCACCCCTTCCAGAGCTCCCACCCAAACACCCTTCCAGGACCTCCCACCCCAACATCCCCACACCCCTCCTAGACCTCCCACCCTAAATCTCCCACCGCCAGTCCCCAGATATAATGGTTCAGACATCAAGTGTCCTGTTCCCCCCTCCTGCCTATATAATGATCCAGACCTCCAGGTTCATGCTTCCCCCTACTCCCCATATATATTGGTCCAGACCTCCAGGATCCTGCTTCCCCCTACTCCCCATATATAATGGTCCAGACCTCCAGGATCCTGTTTCCCCCTACTCCCAATATATAATGGTCCAGACCTCCAAGGTCCTGCTCCTCCCTATATAATGGTCCAGACCTCCAGGGTCCTGCTCCCCCTAAATAGAATGGTCCAGACCTCCAGTGTCCTGTTCCCCCCCTATATAATGGTCCAGACCTCCAGGATCGTGCTCCCCCATTCTCCTTAAATATAATGGTCCAGACCTCCAGGGTCCTGCTCCCCCCTTCTTAAATGTAATGGTCCAGACCTCCAGGGTCCTGATCCCCCCTTCTCCTTAAATATAATGGTCCAGACCTCTAGGATCCTGCTTCCCCCTACTCCCAATATATAATGGTCCAGACCTCCAGCGTCCTGTCCCCCCTCCTCCCTATATAATGGTCCAGACCTTCAGGGTCCTGCTCCCCCTAAATAGAATGGTCCAGACTTCCAGTGTCCTGTTCCCCCCTATATAATGGTACAGACCTCCAGGGTCCTGATCCCCCCTTCTCCTTAAATATAATGGCCCAGACCTCCAGGGTCCTGCTCACCCTCCTCCCCAGATATAATGGTCCAGACCTCGGTGATCCCACTCCTCCCTCCTCCCCAGATATAATGGTCCAGACCTCCAGTGTCCTGTTCCCCCCTATATAATGGTCCAGACCAGACCTCCAGGGTCCTGCTCCCCCTTCTCCTTAAATGTACTGGTCCAGACCTCCAGGGTCCTGCTCCCCCCTTCTCCTTAAATGTACTGGTCCAGACCTCCAGGGTGCTGCTCCTCCCTCCTCCCCAGATATAATGGTCCAGGACTCCAGAGTAAGTTTTACCAGTCCCAGAGTCAGCCAGCCCTCACCTCACAGCCACTTGAACGTCTGCGCGCCCACACTCCAGCAGCGCTGCCAGGCCCAGCAGCACGCAACTTCGCTGTACGCTCCGCATCCTCCACTTCTGGCCAGTTTGACTGCCGCCCAGACTGGGAGCGGGACCACTCCATCTCCTCATTGCAGGTATGCCTCTCTGCCTCCGGCCGCGCCCTATGGCACCGCCCTCAGCCTGCAGGCCTTATATATAATCCTCAGTTGGCGGCCCGGGCCCCCAGTGGCGTGGGGCCCCATAGCCATTGCTATGGCTGCTATGGGGATCCCTATGCCCATGTATAAGAGGACTGTGATACAGCATGTCAAGTAGGAAGTGAAAAATATGTTTTAAAGTGAACCTGTCTAGAGCTAAATGCTGCTCTAATTACAGGCAGCATGAAATAATGCCAGGCTCTTTGGTTACAAATCAGCTTTGTTGTGCTTTGAAACCCAGGCTTTTTGCAAAAAAAACAATGGTTAAAAAATGAGCCAGGAAAGGGGAAAAGAGTAGTTGTCAACTCACTGGATTCTCTCCGCCTGACTGATAGAATGACAGGTCTTTCCCTATACACAAATACCAAAAGTCCTATCTTTCTATCCTAGCCAGATGGGGAGAAGTCTGTGAGAAGACACCCAGATGACTTTTCTCCCTACCTATCTATCTTAGCCAGGTGGGGAGAAGTCTGTGAGAAGACACCCAGATGTCTCTTGTCCCCAGACTCCCCACCTATCTATTCTAGCCAGGTGGGCAGATGCCCAGATGACTCCTCTCCACCTGTCTAAGCTAGCAAGGTGGGGAGAAGCCTGTGGGAAGATGCCCAGATGACTCTTCTCCCCATCTATCTTTCCTAATCAGGTGGGGAGAAGTCTGCAGGGAGACACTCAGGTGACTCATTTTCTCACCTGTCTACTGTATCTATCCTAGCCAGGTGGGGAGAAGTCTGTGGGGAGACGCCCAGATGACGTCTCTCCACCTGTCTATGCTAGCAAGGTGGAGAGAAGCCTGTGGAGAGATACCCAGATGACTCTTCTCCTTACCTGTCTATCTATCCTAGCCAGGGCCGAGAAAAGCCTGTGGAGAGATACCCAGATGACTCTTCTCCCCTCCTGTCTTTCTATCCTAGCCAGGGGGAAGAGAAGTCTGTGGGAAGATGCCCAGATGACTCCTCCATATTCATCTATCTTTCCTAGTCAGGTGGGAAGAAGTTTGCAGGAAGACGCTCAGGTGACTCTTTTACTCACCTGTCTACTCTATCTATCCTAGCCAGGCGGGGAGAAGCCTGTGGAGTGATGCCCAGATGACTATTCTTCCCACCTGCCTATCTATACTAGCCAGATGGGGAGAAGCTTGTGGGGAGCCATCTAGATAACGTTCCTCCCTGTTCCCAGCTCATTTTCTAAACTATGTTTTCTCTGAAATGCCGCAGTGTTACAGCATAAAGCACAGCTCTCTGTAATGAGGGAGCCTGTTGGGATTTCATGCTGCCCATGGTTTGCTCACCATGAAGTTCCTGACAAGTTCTCTTTAAAGGGCTTCTGTCACCCCCCATTTAGCAATTTTCAGTATCGGACATTAGCTATTTGCTAATGTCAGTTGAGTCCATATATATCACTCTTACCTCTCTCTGTGCTGTAATTTCTTTAAAAATCTTACTTTTATAATATGCTAATTACTTCACTACCAGCAAGTTGGGCGGTTACTTGCTAGTAGCTGCCGCATCCTCGGACTATAAACACGCACCCTCCTCCATTTGATAGACAGGGCCAGCGAGCGCTCTCCTCCTCCCGCTGGCCCTGTTTGCCCATGAAATCCCGCGCCTGTGCCGTACCGATCCTCATTGGGCGCAGGCCGATGACGTCAGCCTACACCCGGAAAAGAAGCGATGATGGCAGTCTTCTTTTCCGGGTGTAGGCTGACATCATCAGCGCAGGCGCACTGAGGAAGGAGCGGGCAAGCGAGCGTCCTTCTCTCAGAGCGCCTGCGCTGAATGAGGACCGGTATGGCGCAGGCACTCTGAGAGAAGGACGCTCGCTTGCCCGCTCCTTCCTGCGCAGAATTTCATGGGCAGACAGGGCCAGCGGGAGGAATAGAGCACTCGCTGGCCCTGTCTATCAAGTGGAGGAGGGTGCGTGTTTATAGTCCGAGGATGCGGCGTAGGTAAGTAATTAGCATATTAAAAAAGTATGATTTTTAAAGAAATTACAGCACAGAGAGAGGTAAGAGTGATATATATGGACTCAACTGACATTAGCAAATAGCTAATGTCCGATACTGAAAATTGCTAAATGGGGGTTGACAGAAGCCCTTTAAGGTCCGCCATTTGGTATTTGTGTAATTCATGTTGTCATTGAGGGATTTGTTCATACAGAAAATACAGGTGCATCTTTTTTCTCTGGAAAAAAACTTGACCTACTTCACATTACAGTCACTTCTAGTAAAATCAGACATTTAAAACCTACAGGTAGGCGTCACGTTGAAGTCAAGCCTAGACAATGATTCTGAACACAAGCCAAGAATTTGGCACCGCGTGACCACAATCGGGGTGTAGTAGCAATGCAGCAGTGCCACTTCTTGGTATTCAAATATCAGTCTTTAAGTTTGCTTCAGATTCACCATGTGAACGGGGAGAACTGAGCTTCTAGTTAATATGGACTAAGGAGGCTGGAGGTCACTTTCTTGGAATGTTTTGGACTCTACAGAGGAATTTTCCACTTGTGCCATGGAAAGCGTACAAGGATCAAAATCTAAAATATTCATTAGAAAACCAGATTTCAACGAGTTTATCCGCTTCCATGTCATTAAAATGTAATCATTGTATAATGAAAAGTTATGCAACTTGCTAATACACCGCCCCTTCTAGTTTTTTAAACTTCTGTTTGCTGTCAGTGAGTAATGACATTCTTGCTTTCATTCAGAGACTATAAAAGTTACATAAAACTAGTCTTGCCCTCTGCTTAGAAGTATATTAAAGGGGTTTTCTGACCGTAGATATTGATGGGCTATTCTCAGGACAGGTCAGCAGTATCAGATTGGTGGGGGTCCGACTCTCTATGATCAGGAGCAAGTGTCCAATTTCCCTGCAGCGCCCTCACAGGGGGTATGAAACATAGCAAAGTCTCTGGTCCTCCAAAGCAGGAGATGATGTTTGCAATTGCCCTCTTCTCAGGCTAGTAGGAGAAGGTCGTTTGTGGGGGACTTTCTTTTATGAACTTCAAATTTTCTAATACATTATTAGAAAATGTTTTTTCCAAACCAGACGACCCCTTAAATTATCCAGCAATTATATATTGTCTAATACTGTTTTGCTCAAAGTTGCAGACCGCCATGCACCTTACAAATTGAACATATAGGGGGACATTTACTATTCAATTTTGTGTCATAATAAAGTTGCAGATTGTGTCACATGCCATATTTTTTGCAAAATCTGCCACTTTCCCCCTTCACTCTACTTTTTAGAAGGGGTGAGAAAAAGGGGTGTGGGGGCGTCACTGCATGTCCATACAAATCTACTGACAGATGCCCCTTAACTTAAGACCTTCACTGTAACCAGAGAGAGTGCCCACTGCTCTTCTGTGGACATCTTTATCTAGGACTATCAGAAGAGCAATAGATCTATCATACTGTTATCCCAATTCTACATAATATCTTCCCCTCACAGCAGTTGTAAACTGATAATAGATTAACTATCTATATGAGATCTTTTCATTTGTGTTCATTTAATTCTCAATAGTATAGTACTGCCGAAATAAAAAAATAACAAAAAATTATAAAAAATAAAAATGTTTTATCACAGTGACTAATGCTGGAACTAGGGCACCAGTAGACTGTGTAGTCTTGGTTTAATGCAAACCTCCCCCCCACAAAAAATCTTATATATCTTATGTGTATATATATATATATATATATATATATATCTTATCTTATATCTTATGTATATTTTGGTGTAAGCCATGTCCCCTTTGTGACTTCCTACTTCTTCTACGGGAAGAGGCGTCTCCCTTCCCGTTCTTCTGATAGGCTGGCTGCAGGTACTCTGGAGGGGGCACAGAGGGCATTGCTAATGTGAAGGGGCCACAGTGGGCATTTCTACTATGGAGGAGGCACAATGGGCATTTCTACTATAGAGGGGCACAATGGGCATTACTACTCTGAAGGGGGCACAGATCACACAGGGCATTACTACTATGAAAGGAGTATAGAGGGCAGTATTACTGTGAAGGGGCACAATGGGCATTACTAGCACAGAGGGCAATACTACTATTAAGGGGAACAATGGGGATTTCTACTATGGAGTGGGCACAGAGGGCATTATTACTGTGAAGGGGCACAATGGGCATTATTTCTGTGAAGGCGGCACAATGGGCATTACTACTATTAAGGGGGCACAATGGGCATTATTACTATTAAGGGGTACAATGGGCATTACTATTATTAAGGGGCATTATTACTGTGAAGGGGGCACAATGGGTATTATTACTATGAAGGGGGTGTAAGCCGTGTACCGAGGTGGGCTCTCCAGGATACAGTGAAGTCACGAACGAGGAAAGCAATCCCAACAGCAGCTTTTCGCAGCAGCTTCTCCCCATCTGGCAATCCCAACAGCAGCTTTTCGCGTTATCGGGAGGTTGAGCGAAGTGCGCATGCGCACTTCGCTCAATGAGGCTGAATCGTAAAGTCCGCACGGGCGCATCAGGCACAGGCCTGTGCGCACGCGCGAAATTTTGGAAAAGGAGGGGGGACTGAGGGAGAGCCGGAGGCGTATTTCTTCACATTCAGGCGGCGCAAATTCAAGGCAGAGGAGGAGCTAGGCACCAACGGCGGCGGCGGCGGCATGTTCAGACCGGGAGAAACGCCCTGGGCACCTTATCCTCATGACTGACAGGTTAGATAAAAGCTTTTTTTATCAAAACGAGCCTGCGGATTTCGCATATAACAACACCATTGAAATCACAGGGGCTCCATGGACAGAACTATAGTTTTAAAAGTGGGGGTTAGAAAGTGGTGACAGAGTCCCTTTAAATTTGGCAATAAACACAACCACAAATGCTGGGAACATACAATCAATTTACATACACCCAGCCTGAAGGCTGAGACCCTTGTGCTGCACAGCACGGTGCCCTCCGATGGATGCAGAAGGAAAGTGCAGTAATTTACCTACTGGTGGGCACAACTAAACTGCCACTCCTTACCTGTTATTACCCTAAAAACAAGAACCACTGTATGGGTGTGTGTTGCGGGCTATCGTGTGGTGCAGCACAACAGCTTACAATCTTACCAAGTTCTACAGTATTCCCCCTCCCATAACTGGTCCTGTAGCACGTGCCTGAGTATTTCCCCTGAGCAAGAAAATGCCAACCTGGCTTGAGTTTGTGAGAATTTTATCAGCTCTCAAATGTGAAATGTCCCTTTAAGTTATGGAGTCCTTGAAATGAGCAGTAGTAACACTTGTGGTCTGACGCAAACAGAAACCCTAACTAACTATAGGCCTAGTTTCAGTCTCTAGGCGCCAACACTGTGATGAGATGCGTGCACGATCTTACCGACCTGGGTCTGCTTTGCATCCGCTGGTGACTCTGAACAGAACAAATGTCTCTCCAACAAGCATGCGGTACTGCAGTGTTGCTTTGTTACTCAGCTCTCATCAGCGTTCCTGGCAGCAATCCTCCTTCCTCTGCATAGAATCAGGATCTTGGACATGATCAGATTCACTTAGCTGCAGCTCTGGTTACTGAGGGATGCTCTCACACTTGGATGCCGTTGGATTCTCTGCTCACACAGTTCCTCAGTTTCACTTCCTTCTAAGATGGCTGCTCTCTCCTTCTCTTCTCTTCTCTCCGGACTATCTCATGAATATGGAACTATATGTGCAGTCTGTAGCTGTGTTTAGGAAACAGCGGCATCTTGAGGCCAAACAGCAGAATGTCAGTCCAGAAGATTTAATTTAATCTACACAAACAGTGTTCAGACAAGGAGAGCTGTTTCCCCATCTCACAGGGGCACAATGGGGATTATTACTGTGAAGGGGCACAATTATTACTGTGGGAGGGGCGCAAAGAGGGCATTACTACTGTGAAAGGGGCACAAAGTGTGCATAACTACTGTGAAGGGGGCACAATGAAGGAATAAGTACTTTAAGATGGCACAATGTGGGCATAACTACTGTTAGGGGGCACGCATTTGTACAAAACTACTGTGAAGGTTGTACAATAAGGGCAATACTACTGTGAGGGGGTACTTTTTTTTTAAAGTATTGGGGGGGGTGATGCCACCCCAGGTGCCAAAAAACCTAGGCACACCACTGATGGCACCTAAAATCCTTGTCCGTCGCAGCACTTCGTCCTATAAAACAGGGAGGCGCTACCAACAAGCATAGATATTGTATTGAGATGAATGATCGTAGAAACGGTCATTCTTCCCTGTACATTCTGCATGGAAATGAGCAAGCAACGATCGTGAATTAATGTTCATATGGACGTTTTGCTCCCAATTATTGCTGGCTCTATCGGCCAATGTAAATGGGTCCTTAGTATAATCTTCCTCCTGGAATTACCATGATGGTCATGCAGCCTGCGGTTTGTGTGTGGCCAGTATAATAGCCGGATTGTCTTCAATGTTTGCTTAAGCTCAGCAAGCTAAGCACATGAAAGCCCCTAGCACAATCAATCTTACACAGCCACTGCCTTTTGTCTCCAGAGCACTGACTAAAAGCTCTAAAATCTATTCTCCAGTATGACCATCAGTCATGTATAGAACGGCAGTGACCCTGACAATGGTCACTCTGGTCGAATACCCTGATAGCCATCAGAATGAACTGTAAATGTACACTCATAATGGTCATAGATAGGACCATGCCGTAAGTGCAAGCGGGATCTTCCATGGTGACTATTGTCAAAATGTTACAGTTTAATGCTGATTGTGTATAGATGTGTATGATACATAATACAGTACAATGCATTGTATAATACACTGTAATGCTGAGTGTGTATAGATGTGTATGATACATAATACAGTACAATGCATTGCATAATACTCTATAATGCTGAGTGTGTATAGATGTGTATGATACATAATACAGTACAATGCATTGTATAATACACTGTAATGCTGAGTGTGTATAGATGTGTATGATACATAATACAGTACAATGCATTGCATAATACTCTATAATGCTGAGTGTGTATAGATGTGTATGATACATAATACAGTACAATGCATTGTATAATACACTGTAATGCTGAGTGTGTATAGATGTGTATGATACATAATACAGTACAATGCATTGTATAATACACTATAATGCAGAGTGTGTATAGATGTGTATGATACATAATATATTACATTGTATAATACACTGTAATGCTGAGTGTGTATAGATGTGTATAATACATAATATATTACATTGTACAATACATTATAATGCTGATTATATAGATGTGTATGATATATAACACATTACATTGTTTATTACACTATAATGCTGACTGTATATAGATGTGTATGATACATAATACATCACCCTATATAATACACTATAATGCTGATTGTGTATAGATATTGTGGGGTTTCGCTCTGGTAGACAGGATTAGCGGACGCAGTATAGAGGCAACAACAAGTTCTTTGGATCAAACAGTTCAGTGTTTTATTCACACTTTAGGCAAGTGATAAAACAAGCAGTCATAATCAAGCAAAAAGTCCCTTTGTGATGTTGGTGGTAATTCACACCATGCGGAAATTCTGCCTCAAAGAGTCCTTGCTGACAGCAGCACCAACCTGTTTTCACACCAAACAGATAGCAAGTCTTCATCCAGACACAAGGCTCCCAGATCCCAACACAGAGACATGGCTTCTGAGCCCAGCTGCCTATTTAGGGACACCCAGGTGCTGCCAAAACCCAGACCGACATTTAAAATACGGGCCAGTATTTGACCTTACCTGGCTGTAAATCAGCCCAGCAGCACATGCTGGGAGGAAAATACCTGTTTTCCCAGACCAAACCTCTCACTGTGTCACAATATGTATGATACATAACACATTACATTGTATAATACACTATAATGCTTTTTGTATATAGATATATATGATACATAATACATTATATTGTATAATACACCATAATGCCTTTTGTATATAGATGTGTATGATACATGATATGTTACATTGTACAATACAATGCAGCATCTGTATCTGTTCTGTCCCTTCTGGTCAGATCGGCAGCTAGCCGCTAGTACAGAGAATTGCATGGAAAGTCATAGACAATTCCAGCGAAGTGTTTGATGAGTGAGTCAGTAGGTCTTTGGCAAGGCACACTCAGCTACCGCATGAGGAAGTTCATTCATCATTCAAAGGAAAAGAAAGATTTCACCAGAGAGAATTATCGGTCAAAAGCTCAGCCTTTCATTACAGCGTTACCCGAGGACAATGACATCTTTATAGATAAGGTCCACAACAAGGTTTTCTACTACTGTGTATGGTTTCAGACAAGTTTTGGGGCACAAGCCATAGATAAGTCCTTTCTCAGCATTAATTAGCAATATTGTGCTAATCAGTATTAAAAGGTCAGTTAACTATAAGGTTGTATGCGCCAGCCTGCAACCTGTGCTAAAACTGCTTTCACGCAAAGTAGCAGTTGATACAATTGGTTACTTTTCTTTATAGGGATTGTCAGCCTTGCACTATCCCTTTAAAGAGGACGCATCACTTCTTCTGACATTAGCAACTACTTGCATTCACCTTGTAATAACTGTTCTGCAGCATGTTATGACTGTGTTGTACCATAATTTTCTTACTCCTTCTAGAACAGGCATGTCCAAACTGCGGCCCTCCAGCTGTTACAAAACTACAACTCCCAGCATGCATGGATAGCTTACAGCTATTAGGGCATGCTGGGAGTTGTAGTTTTGCAACAGCTGGAGGGTCGCAGTTTGGACATGCCTGTTCTAGAAGTTTGTAAAGAGGTATCTCCCAAGAATGAGAACCATCTCACCAGCACCACCTATTAGAGGTGGTTCCCTATGAGTCAAGATCCTACTTTCCAACAAGCTGTCATGGTCTGTCATGTGACAGGGGTCAGAAGATCTAAGAGAATGGCTGCACGTGATGTGATCTGACAGCTTCTCTGTTTTTCCTTGCTTCTATGTTGTTGCTGGGTATGGCCACACCTCTGGTCTCAGGTGTAGCTTAAGTGGTCATTCCAACTCCTATTTAGTCTGGCCTCACCCATCATGCTATGCGGTTAATAGCTCCTTTTGGATGTTGGAAGTGCTGGTGTTGGTTCTCTTCTGAGTTCCTGCTCGTCCTCATACTTCGGAGTTATGTCTCTTTCCTTTATTTCTTATTGGTTGCTTTCCCCTACCTTTTGGTATTAGGCCTGAGGGAGTCTCCTGTTTCTTCAGCTGGGAAGGAACAAATCTTCTCTTGTCCTGACACTATTTCCAGGGCCCTTCAGGGTCAGATAGGGCCCTAGGTTCAAGCGTATGAACAGTCCTACATTTAAGGTCTATTCATACTGATAGTAGTCAGGACTCGGTTTAGGGATTAACTAGGCGATGAACTTTTCCCTTTCCTTAGTTTCCAGGCCTAGTACCTTTTGCCTTCCCTCTTGTGGTCGGTGTAGAGTATCTACCCACACCGCGCCGTGACACAAGCCTTGGGATTTCACAAGAGAATATAGGCAAGCTAGATATCCATCCATAGACAGCTGTTTTGGGGTGCTTGTGCAATAGAGCAAGGACCGCAGTACGTTGCAGACGATGCAGTGGGTCAGGATATGTATATATATTTTTATGAGTTGTTTGTGACGCCAATTGCAGCTTGCGCAGGTACTGTTGCAGGGCCCTTTAAGATGTTATAGCTCACGTACCAGGTGAGGAATGCCAGAGGGGGATAATGTCTCTGTGTAGCAGTAGTGCTAGTGTCAACGGTGTCTCCTACCTTGGTACAGCTGGACTCCTGGATCCTGGCTCACTTGCAATAAATTGAGTGTTGTTAATAGGAGTAACTGAGGAACTTTGGTAATAGTAAATGAGATCCAGACTGGAGATATAATCCAACTTGTCTTTTACTGAATAGCAGCATCAATCCACATAAGTTACAGCAGTAGTCTTTGAGGTCCCAGCAGGTATAGGCAATGTATGGCAGGGATTAATATCTCTTCTGCTTCTATACTATGTGCCTGGAGAATCTGGCAGGTATTTATCTTCTGCTCTGTCTGTCTTCTGCTTAGTATGGGCCTGACTAACTGAGGAGGAATTTGGCTTCTCCTGGACTCTGGATAGGTACTCACAGCTTGGCTCACAGGAAATGCTTCTTCCTGGAGGCTGGAGATGGCTGCTTTTCTTGTCAACCAGCTGAGGCTGATGGCTCAGGCTGGGAAGGATGATCTTTGGTCTCAACCGAGACAAGGTTCTGACTTGGGATCCCTATTTTCTGGGAGCTCCTACCAACACAGCCTTCCCCTAGCCCGGGTGGCTGGTACACTCAACTAAACTTCCTTCCCTCCCCATGAGACAGGACATGGGACCAGCCCACTTCTGCTCACAGAGAGGGGAGCTAAAACTGGAATGAACTATTCCAGTCTACCAATACTAAACTGGCTATGTTCCTGATCACACATTGCTGCCAACTGCTGGTGTACAAGGAAATTACAGCATAATATATGAAACAGGCCTAGAAATACATAAAATTACATTAATGACAATATAATTATATAGACGGACAATAAAATTACACTTAACATGTTGTAGCAGGGAAAAAGAGTTTGGTACATTTGCCCCTCATCAATACGTAGTAGGAGTCTGGCTGGCTTAGTGCGATGCTTTTGGAGTGGCTTAGCATATCAAGGAACTTCCAATAGCTGGCGCTGATGAGATGGCCCTCTTTCTTTGGATATACTTCTAATCATATCCCATGGAGCATTGCCAGTAAGTTTCCATACAGGACTGGCCTCTTTGAGGAGATTCTGCACAATGCGTAAGCCAAATTTAAAAGTTTATGAAGGTCCAGATGAATGCTACCAAAGATAGGCCAAGACACATGGTTTGTTTGTAGTCTTTAGCCAAGGAGACACATAGGTCTGCATATCACCTGTATACACATTTTTAAAAACTATTTTAATAATATCTTCAAAAAGAGCATGGAGTAAAGTCTACTGGACTGAAAGAAGCTGAGATCTTTCCTATGAAATGAGCACACAATCACAAATTACACAAATCCCATAAATCCCCTTTAGGACATACAGGTCCTTCTCAAAAAATTAGCATATTGTGATAAAGTTCATTATTTTCTGTAATGTACTGATAAACATTAGACTTTCATATATTTTAGATTCATTACACACCAACTGAAGTAGTTCAAGCCTTTTATTGTTTTAATATTGATGATTTTGGCATACAGCTCATGAAAACCCAAATTTCCTATCTCAAAAAATTAGCATATTTCATTCGACCAATAAAAGAAAAGTGTTTTTAATACAAAAAAAGTCAACCTTCAAATAATTATGTTCAGTTATGCACTCAATACTTGGTCGGGAATCCTTTTGCAGAAATGACTGCGGTGTGGCGTGGCATGGAGGCAATCAGCCTGTGGCACTGCTGAGGTGTTATGGAGGCCCAGGATGCTTTGATAGCGGCCTTAAGCTCATCCAGAGTGTTGGGTCTTGCGTCTCTCAACTTTCTCTTCCCAATATCCCACAGATTCTCTATGGGGTTCAGGTCAGGAGAGTTGGCAGGCCAATTGAGCACAGTAATACCATGGTCAGTAAACCATTTACCAGTGGTTTTAGCACTGTGAGCAGGTGCCAGGTCGTGCTGAAAAATTAAATCTTCATCTCCATAAAGCTTTTCAGCAGATGGAAGCATGAAGTGCTCCAAAATCTCCTGATAGCTAGCTGCATTGACCCTGCCCTTGATGAAACACAGTGGACCAACACCAGCAGCTGACATGGCACCCCAGACCATCACTGACTGTGGGTGCTTGACACTGGACTTCAGGCATTTTGGCATTTCCATCTCCCCAGTCTTCCTCCAGACTCTGGCACCTTGATTTCCTAATGACATCCTAAAAAAGTACTTTGGACCACTGAGCAACAGTCCAGTGCTGCTTCTCTGTAGCCCAGGTCAGGCGCTTCTGCCGCTGTTTCTAGTTCAAAAGTGGCTTGACCTGGGGAATGCGGCACCTGTAGCCCATTTCCTGCACACGCCTGTACACGGTGGCTCTGGATGTTTCTACTCCAGACTAAGTCCACTGCTTCCGCAGGTCCCCCAAGGTCTGGAATCGGTCCTTCTCCACAATCTTCCTCAGGGTCCGGTCACCTCTTCTCGTTGTGCAGCGTTTTCTGCCACACTTTTTCCTTCCCACAGACTTCCCACTGAGGTGCCTTGATACAGCACTCTGGGAACAGCCTATTCGTTCAGAAATTTCTTTCTGTGTCTTACCCTCTTGCTTGAGGGTGTCAATGATGGCCTGATGGACAGCAGTCAGGTCGGCAGTCTTACCCATGATTGCGGTTTTGAGTAATGAACCAGGCTGGGAGTTTTTAAAAGCCTCAGGAATCTTTTGCAGGTGTTTAGAGTTAATTAGTTGATTCAGATGATTAGGTTAATAGCTTGTTTAGAGAACCTTTTCATGATATGCTAATTTTTTGAGATAGGAATTTTGGGTTTTCATGAGCTGTATGCCAAAATCATCAATATTAAAACAATAAAAGGCTTGAACTGCTTCAGTTGTGTGTAATGAATCTAAAATATATGAAAGTCTAATGTTTATCAGTACATTACAGAAAATAATGAACTTTATCACAATATGCTAATTTTTTTAGAAGGACCTGTATAACATAGACATCAGGGAAGCATTGGTTTAGTCTTTCAAGCATGCATCTAACCTTATGTTTTTGTTCTCCTAGGCATTCATTTCACAATGGACCCAGCCAACATTACCTCCTCTCTTGGGAAGGACATTGTGCTGCGGTGCACTGTTACAGTCAGTGGGGATGCAGAGGTCCCAGACGTGGAGTGGTTGAGAGATGAAGAACCTTTGGCCTATGCTGATATCAATCAGATCCAGATGCCACAAGATGATGATACATGGTTGGCCATCAGTGAACTTAGGTTAGTGGAATGCTTCAATATTGATCCACATCCATGGTCCAAAAAAATCCCTTCTTATACTTTTTTCCCATTGTGACTAGCATGGAGACAAACACGTTATAGTATGGGGTCTTACATTTTTTTTGCTGAGAATGCACTGACCAGGTCTCTCTGGAGGAATCTGCTTCTTTTGGCCAACCACTTGGAGTGAATTAAAGAGTGAATTGGTTGTCAAAAATAATTTTTGCGGCTCATCTGTAACATTTTTATAGAGAGTACAGATGTGTAGACAGATGATTATTAGATAGATATATAGATAGATAGACAGAGATATTAGACAGACCCCAGTTCAGAAAAGCAATAGTTAAAATACAAAATTCTATTTCTACCAACATCAGAGCTGTGTTACTGCTAATATCTAAGACCGTCCTGTATATAATAGAGAAATGCTGTCATCCCAGGAGGAATGCAGCTCTTGACATGTGTAGCCGGGAGAATTTTATCAATGTAAACATGAATGGTATGAGTCAGATATAGGATGGGCGTAGATTTTATAGAGATCTTAGTGTAAGGCAAGAGGTCACATCAGAAAGTGGAAGGAAATAATGTCCCTAAATATCTCTGATAGTCATGGCCCTAGAGTTCTTGTTTATCCTTTCGGTGAACCCATCTTATTAATGCACACATAGCTATGAGTGGTGACGCTGGATTATTTATGTTCTTCCACATTTGTTCTCCTCTGCTGCCCCACTCCACCCCAGATACAGTAACCATAGACTCATCACAATACCAAACACCCCACCAAGTATATAGAATACAGGAGTGTTGGTAGACATGTGATTATTGCTTGTGCTTAGAGTCCCAGTACATGTGCCTTGGGTGCTCAGTGCTAGCACCACCACTCATGGAATATATGTATACTAATTATTAAGTCCTCAGGACACATAGCCTACTACAATTTGTTAACTGTCCTGCATAGTCCTCCCACACACATGAACAGCACTGTTTTTGAATGTAGCCTCCATCATAGACTGTGTTTATTTCCATATTATTCATGAGCTGAGCCTCCAGAGATGGTTCATTCGAGACAACACTACCAAGCACATATTTGTGGGCCCCACAAACCCACTTTCCTCTCTATACATACTACGGGACCTAAACTGGCCATACACATTAGGTTGGTCAAACCTGCTGATTTCAGCAGAACCGGACAACTTTCTATTTTGTAAGTCTCCCTACTCTACCCATAGATAGGGAAGATAAAGATCAAGCATGTTGGATTTTAACTGCTTAATTCTTTTTTCTCGGGGCGTCTTGCAGCAGCTTTCTCCCCATATTCCCTCTGAAGTGTGCTTAGCTGAGCCAGCCGGTCTTAGTGGTTGGACACTTCTTGAAGAACATGTCCACCTGATGCTTAGGGCAGAACCTAAGGGGGCAATACATGGACAAAGAGTTCAAAGAACACCAAATAGTTGCCTTTCAGTTGTCTTCTATTAGATCAATGTAGGCTGAACCCACCAATTTCCACAGGAACAACCAACCATCTAATGTGTATTGGAGGCACCACAGAAGAAACATACCACGGACAGCTATCTAATGTCTTTGGCTATCCGAAACTTAATGTAACTCCATATTTAATATTGTTTGTACTAAAGTCATGTTCACTTTCTGTCCCTTCCCAGCATTCATTCACTACAGTTGTCTGACTCTGGCTTGTATCAATGCGTGGTCGAGGGCGAGGACGAGAAAATCTTTTCAGAGTCAGCGTTTCTGCTACTAGAAGGTAAGCCATGAATTAGTTATTCTCAAAGAATAAGTTAAATGAATCACTGTTTACCTCAAATCGGAGTAAACTGGTTGTCCACTTAGTTAGAAGACCTGTTGGAAACCTTCAGTTTAGCTTTGGAGGAAACACGCTGCAAGTGTTTCATTTTCCTGTAGCACCACCACAGGATAAAGGAAGCAATACACAGGGACTGTAGTGAAATTGCATTAAAATCAATGAGCTGTCCCTATAATTAACAGAGATATTGGATTCCCCAAGAGACCCTTTTTGCAGGCACTCTCCACTCTGGCTAATAAATGATTGTTCTGAATAGGCAACCCCCATCAATCAATTCAAAATCCCCTTTAAGTGATAAAACTCTGTCTGTCCACGGTCACCACTAGAGGGAGCTTATGGGTTTACTGCATACTCTGCTGGTTGAAGCTTTCCCTATTGGTGGCTGTAGGCTTCCAGAACATTGTAGTGTAAAGGCTAGGGACATCTCCAGGACAATTTTTAATTGCATTTTACTCATTTTGGGCTAACATAATTTTTTTCAATTAGTCTTTATCAAAAATGTTCAGCAGTTTTTGTCATACAAGGGTTAAATCTCAGACTTTCACTTTCTGTTTACTCTAAATCTTCTCAAATGACAGCTCATGTGTAGCTCTTATCTCTGATCTCCTGACCTCATAAACACTCAAGCTAAGTTGTTATTAAAGTCATATGAATATGGCTTAAATGCCTGTTGGTCAGGTGCTCTACATAAGCATCATCTCAGTAAACAGAAAGTGACAGTCAGCAATAGACTGAAATTTGACCACTGTATCACAAAAACTGCTGACAATTTTTAATAAAAAAACAATTGAAAAAAAAAAAGAACTTTAACCCCAAATGAGTAAAATCTTAAAAAAATTGCTTTGAATGTGTCTATAGCCTTAATGCCACAATGACATGTTGTTTAAAGGAGGATAATTACTTTAGGCTTGCCATACATTTTAGAATGTTGGCCAGTCTTCCAGAAGTTCCACCAACTCCGCTCTAATGACTATGGCTAGCTTTAGATGTGAATAGAAAATGGAAGTGTTTCCAAGCAAGCAGTCCTGATCGATTGCCCCATGTCTTCTACTACTTTCCACTGATGTTTGCAATCCGCATTTTTTATAGTTTTAAAGGGCTTACTTCAGCTTCACAGTGAATATTCATTTTCGACCCATTCCACAGCTAAATATTTGTATTAGTCATGTCATTACAATCATGGTTAGAATGAGTCACCCCCATAACTAGAGACATCTGACATAGCTTGTGCAGTGGAGTCGATTTTCTAAGCATTACAAATTTCATTTGCAGGATACATGGGAGCCTGATGATCTCCAGTGTTAGCGCATCACTTAGTACAGGAGTCATACCTTTATATCTTGTTTTGCCCAGGTCTGCCCATCTTCATCGATGAACCAGAGGACATGCATGTCTACCCCAATGTGCAATTTAACCTCAGCTGTGATGCTCATGGTCCTCCTGGTCCTGTGGTGGTGATATGGCTACAAGATGGTTTACCCCTGAACTCCCTCGTAGATGAACTAGCTTCGACGCCTTCAGTGCTTCAAGTCAAAGGTAAGGGACCTATCTGGGGAATTCGGGAGTGTCTTTAGATCCAGCTCTTGGTAAAGTTTTTGATTTCTTGAATACTGTTAAGTACTACACCAGCAGATAAGGCAGACGATTGTCGAGAAGGAAGCGTTCCTTCTGACAATCGCCTGTTCATCAGTGAAGTAGACCGCTGCTATTACATGCAGCAATCTCCTCCACAGTATGGGGAGTCAGGATCACTAATGCCATTGCTTGTCCCCATACAAAATAATTATTTGCAGCAGACCGTGATTAGACAGCATGATCTGCCGCCGGCAAATGGTGATTTGTTAACCTGTTTAAAAATTGCGATTGCCCAATGAATGAGCATTTGTTCGTTCATCAGTATTACAGAGGCAGGTCATCGCTAACGAACGTTCCTACAAGTGATTGTTAGCGATGATCTGTTCGATTATCACTAGGCGTAATACAGCCCTAATTGATTTCCTAAGATAAGGTTTTATTGTACTGAACCACACTAGGTATGGCTGCCTAAGACAGCTTGTCTAACTTTATCAGTCCCATACAGTTGAACTGAGGGGCACCACTCATGCTCAACCACTGCTCCCTTCATAAATGGTGGGTGGGTACAGAACCCCAATAGATGGATCCCCAGTGATCAGAGGATAAAGGGATACATCTACATTGTGGAACAACCCCTTTAATCAAATTCAAGCTAAAGTAATGGTGGGCACATCTGCATGTGGTTTGACTTATATAAATGTCTGGACATAATTTAAAAAAGTCAATAGCCAGAAATAAGGACATCTCCTCCAAGAACCGTGTGATTAGAATTCTGTTTGCTCCAAGACCTGCTGGTTGCGAGCTAAATGTCCTTGAGTTTCCACCTACGCTTGAAGGTTCTTCATCGAGAATCTTGCAGACAACTGTTATTTTTATTTTCTGATATGGAGCTTTTACTCATTCGTTGAACATATTTCATATGCTACTCACCAAGGCCATTAGGTCAGGCTTCTGGTGGATACTTTCAGTGACATTTTCCAATATAAAGGATATATTTTGTAACCAGAGTATTAAAAGCAGACAATCCCATTTGCTCCTCAGTTTCATTTGTAGAAGTAATTGTAATGCTTGTATGTCAGATGTGCTGAAATATTTTTGACCATTTTCCAGATGATCGCAGATGTCAGGTGCAGACGTTTTCCTTCTGACGCCCGACTATTATTTATTACAGAGCTTTCCAGGCAGTTTCATTTCAGATGTAAACTTTAATCTGTCTCTGAAGTTGGCGATCACCCTTTTCTTGCTAGAACAGTCAAAAAAAATAAAAATGTTGGCTCACATCATCTGAGCTCACATGTTAAAGGAGTATTCCTATCCTAGGACGGGACCCCCCCGACCATCTTCCACCTGGAATGGGTGATCAGAGGTGGTCGGTTCTAGGAAACAGTTGAACAGGCTGTTCTATGCTGTTTCTGTAGCTCCCATACACATGAATGAAAGGTACCCACTCGGTTGGTTCATAATTCTGACCATCTCTAGTCACCACTTTCAGGGGTGTTGGAGAGGACCCATTCTTCTATAGTTACAGGCAGATCCCAGAGGCAAGACCCACATCTATTAGAAAATTGATGGCATATCCTGTGCCTAAGCCATAAATGGCTAAAATGGCATTGCCTATCCTGAGGGCAATGGGCAGATTCCATGACTTCAGATATTGAGCCAAAGACTGGCAGCCCCATAAACATTTGCACGAAAGATATTCTACATTTTTCAAACCAGCACCTGAGTTATTCAGTAAATTCTATCTGTATAGCTCCACCTGCTGATTGTTATTTTCCTTATATCTCTGTCCACCTCAGTAACATTGTTGAAGTGGACACACATGCTCAGTTCTATC
Organism: Bufo gargarizans; assembly: GCF_014858855.1. Taxonomy (NCBI): domain Eukaryota; kingdom Metazoa; phylum Chordata; class Amphibia; order Anura; family Bufonidae; genus Bufo; species Bufo gargarizans. The sequence goes on from NC_058081.1 coordinate 647,873,994, forward strand.
TTTCAACTGCCACCAACCATATCTACTGTTCAAAGCTGTGAATGTAGCATGGAGAGCTCTTCAGCAGAAAGTGCACGCCCCTGTACTGTGACAGGGAATGAGATGCAGACAGGCCATGCTCCTGAGCTGCCAGCTTGAAGTAAATCTAGTAGGGCAATTGGAGCAATGAATGAGAGATCTCTGGATCCATGTGAGGTACAGGGCTGGTTCTAGTTTCGTTAGAAAGAGATTGTCATGTACTATATGATGTCTACTTTATATATTTTTTTATTAATCATGGGGATAATCCCTTTAGGCTTTTTGCTTGACCCTGCCAAAAAGCATTCATTTTTAACAAATATATACCTTATTATCCCCCCCCCCCCAATGCTGTAGTTCAGTGATGCCCAACCTATGGCCCGCAGGCTAAATCCAGCCCGCGAAGCTGTGTTATGTGGTCTGTACAGTTAGGCTGGACAGTCTGGTTTTAAGACTCCTGGTCCTCCGTCGGGCGCAAGGCCAGGACAGACAGCCAGGAGTCCTCCTTTAGTGTGGTACAGGGTCAGGGTCCGTTTAAGTTTACCCATGGCAGGGGCAGGCAGGCAGCACGTCGTCCGCACAGTGTGCTGTATGACATGACGACACAACGCTACGTCGTCGGAGAGAACTGTTATCTACAGCAGGCAGGACGGAGCGCGGGTGCCACTACCAGCAGTGTACGTCGGTTTAATGGCGGTGCATCTCTGACAGGTATTTGTACAGCGCAGTCACACCGCAATATTGTGCTTACACCATCATTAGTCTTCTGCCCCTCAATCTGTTCCTGAGCCACGTGTCCAAGGAGCTGCTCAGTCATCTGCACAACCATCAGTCTATAGGGGAGGAACATCGGATAGACGGGGTGAGGGGGGCGAGGCGCCCCTCAAATCACCACTGTAGCTAATAATATACATGCCCCCGTACAACACACAAAGAGGAGAGATTCGCTGTGTACTAGGGGCACATGTTTTACATAACTCCTCTTTACTAGTCCCAATGTTCCCAAAAATAAGTCACATACACCCCCATAACAGTGTGCCACCTATATATACCCCATACCAGTGTGCACCCCATATATACCCCATAACAGCGTGCCACCCATGTATACCCCATAACAGTGTGCCACCCATATATACCCCATAAGTGTGCCACCCATATATACTCCATAACAGTGTGGCACCCATATATACCCTATACCAGTGTGCAACCCATATATACCCCATAACAGTGTGCAACCCATATATACCCCATAACAGTGTGCAACCCATATATACCCCATAACAGTGTGCCACCCATATATACCCCATAACAGTGTGCCACCCATATATACCCCATAACAGTGTGCCACCCATATATACCCCATAACAGTGTGCCACCCATATATACCCCATAACAGTGTGCCACCCATATATACCTCATAACAGTGTGCCACCCATATATACCCCATAACAGTGTGCCACCCATATATACCCCATAACAGTGTGCCACCCATATATACCCCATAACAGTGTGCCACCCATATATACCCCATAACAGTGTGCCACCCATATATACCCCATAACAGTGTGCCACCCATATATACCCCATAACAGTGTGCCACCAATATATACCCCCATAACAGTGTGCCACTTGTATATACCCCCATAACAGTGTGCCACTTGTATATACCCCCATAACAGTGTGCCACCCATATATATCCCATAACAGTGTGCCACCCATATATACCCCATAACAGTGTGCCACTTGTATAAACCCCCATAACTGTGTGGTACTCATCAGGACGAGTCAGATGGGAGCAGGAGGTCTATAGAGGATGGTAGTGGAGGAAGTGATTGGACCTGAGCCTATTTCTTAATATGTGATTACTATGTCTGGTGCCCGTGTGAGAGGACATAATATTGTACCACAAGGCATTTCTAAAGAGTTTCCTGCATTCCACTCCTTAGTCTTGCTATGCCCAGAGATGTGTCACCTTCACAGTAATAATGCCCAGAGATGTGCCACCTTCTCAGTAATGCTCACATGCTCCCTTCACAGTAGTAATTCCCAGATGTGCCCCTTTTACAGTGGTAATTCCCAGATGTGCCCCTTCACAGTTGTAATGCCCAGATGTGCCCCTTCACAGTGGTAATGCCCAGATGTGCCCCCTTCATGGTGGTAATGCCCAGATGTGCCCCCTTCACACGGGTAATGCCCAGATGTGCCCACTTCACAGTAGTAATGCTCACACATGCCCCTTCACAGTAATAATGCTCGCATGTGCCCACTTCACTGTAAAAATGCCCAGATGCACCCGCTTTACAGTAAAAATGCCCAGATGTGCCCCTTCACTGAAAAAATGCCCAGATATTTGCCCCTTCACAGTAGTAATGCTCACACGTGCCCCCTCACAGTGTTTTCGTTTCTTTCCGACAAAGTTACCAGGTTCTGGCCCACAAAATGTATACCGTGTCTAGTGCGGCCCTCAGACGAAAAATGTTTGGGCACTACTGCTGTAGGTAATGAATGAGCAAGTTTTCTACAAGCTACTTCACATCTATGATCAGCCACACAGGCTTCTTTGGTCAATATCTAGCTTCTCAAAACCTCCCCATGTGGAGAGGGAGGCAAACCAGAACCTGACACTTCAAGTATTGGCTTATCTCTGGCCAGAATAAAAAGATCAAACATGTTGAAATCCAATAGGAGAATTGACAGGACCAGTTCTAAGGTTATCACAGAAAGAGATCCGTAAATTGCGACCAATTCTGGGCACCTCAGAGGACTGAGGAGCAGAACAGGAGGGATGTTAATAATTAGGCTCTTCAGGCTGAAAAGGAGTCTGTACTCATCGTTCCCCCCATTTTGTAACTGTGTTCCAGGGACTTTTCCATTCTCATACTATTCTTAGAATTCTTGCATTTGTCTGTTTTGAAGGGGAAATTCACAATTTCCACAAACATCTGTCTTGAAACTCTGAGGGAAGCGAAAATTCTGCAGAGTTGGCAAAGGGAAGAGATTTAGAAACCAAATGTAAATCAGAAGCACTTCACCATCGCAGGGGTCAAGAAATGTCTTTTAAAAACACTTAACCAAGGAGGAGCCTTGTTTACTAGGGAGTCACCAGAGGATACTAACAGATGGGGCAGATATTTTTGGGAACTTGCCTTCAATCTCAGAAATCCTCATCTTCCATTGAAGGCCTCCTTTAAATGATTATGCTTATTGTATTATGGAGCATTTCCAACCAAAACAGGAAAATTCAGTTTAGGTTTGAGTCTAGTGTCAACAGAGGACCCATGTGCAAATGTGTGGGCCCCTTGTCAACGCTACAGATGGCCTTGCAGTTCGCCCGACGGTCGTTTCACAGGGAACTTTGCGCGTTCGCTGAACATGCGAACATATGGCGATCTCCGCCGGCGCCATATTCTTTTGCATTGCGCCGAACTTTGACCCATGACACATCCATCAGGTGGGACAGAACAGCAAACTGAGACGTTTCAGCACATGGACACACACCCCCACCCTATAACAGAACCCGATCTAGCAGCCATTTTACATTCTGTGTTTTGCCAGTGTAGGGAGAGGTTGCTTTGTGGAGCAGGGACAGACTGTTAGGGACACCAAACGCTAGCTAATAGGGCCACAAAAGTCCTTTTAAGGACTGGTATAGGTGTGATATCGATAGGTGTGATATACTGAGGGGTGTGATATACTTATAATATACTTTCTAACATAGAAAGTATATTACAGTGCATTTGTATTGTGCAGCAGTTGTGTCCGCTTCTGCTGCGATACCGCAGCTATATAGAGGGACAAGCGCTATTGGAACAACTATTTGCAATGGGTGTGATATACTGATTGAGGGGTGTGATATAACTGCTTCCACAAAATAGTGATTGACGGCTGCGATATACCTGTTGCCCTAAATCAGGGGTGCACAACCTTTTCTGGTTGGGGGCCACATGTTCAGCCTGAACCAATTCCAAGGGCCAAAAATAAAACTTAAAATGGTATTACCAACTGAAATACTGTATTTATGGCATATTGAACATACCATTAATGTCTATTTACACTTCTAGTACTCCCATCTAAATGGGAGACTACATAAAGGATATATATGAGCATTCACAAGACATAGACATACATGTCTTTTGACAGATGGTTGAGGGCCGCACAGAATGGTATCGGGGGCCGCATGTGGCCCCCGGGCCGCAGGTTGTGCACCCCTGCCCTAAATAAACAGGGTGGTGTGATATAACTTTTGTGGCAAAAATATAATTGAGGGGTGTGATATACCTGCTACCACAAAATACAGATTGAGGGCTACGATATACCTGCTTCCACAAAATGCTGATTAAAGGGATTCTGTCACCAGTTTTTGACCCCCACATTCAAAAATATGGTTATGTGCATGGAGCCCTTGTGATTCCTAATGTGGTCTTATAAGCTAAATCTGTAGGCTCATTTAGTGTAAAAAAAACGTTTTATCTAACCTGTCATTCATCTCAGTAAGGTGCCCAGGGGGATGCTCATGTCTTCCAGATGCCGCCCGCACCCGCCGCCGTTGGTGCCCAGCTCCTCCTTTGCTGTCATCAGCGCCGCCTCAGAATCATTTGCTACTCCTCCGGCTCTCCCTCACTCCCCCCTCCTTCTTCTCTAACAACCCGCGCGTGCGCACAGGCCTGTGCCTGATGCGCCCGTGCGGACTTCTCCGTTCGGCTTCACTGAGCGAAGTGCGCATGCGCCAGCACTTCGCTCAACCTCCCGATGACCTGAAGGCTGCCGTCATCGGGAGGTTGAGCGAAGTGACGGCGCATGCGCACTTTGCTCAGTGAAGCCGAATGGAGAAGTCCGCACGGGCGCATCAGGCACAGGCCTGTGCGCACGCACGGGATGTTAGAGAAGAAGGAGGGGGGAGTGAGGGAGAGCCGGAGGAGTAGCAAATGATTCTGAGGCGGCGCTGATGACAGCAAAGGAGGAGCTGGGCACCAACGGCGGCGGGTGCGGGCGGCATCTGGAAGACATGAGCATCCCCCTGGGCACCTTACTGAGATGAATGACAGGTTAGATAAAACGTTTTTCACACTAAATGAGCCTACAGATTTAGCTTATAAGACCACATTAGGAATCACAAGGGCTCCATGCACATAACCATATTTTTGAATGTGGGGGTTAAAAACTGGTGACAGAATCCCTTTAAGTGGTTTGATATACCTGCTTCCACAAAATTTTGATTGAGGCTTGTGATATACCTGCTTCCACAAAATACTGATCAAGGGGATTGATATACCTGTTTCCACCAAATATTGATTGAGGGCTGCGATATACCTGCTTCCACAAAGTACTGATTAAGGGGTTTGATATACCTGCTTCCACAAAATACTTATTAAGGGGTTTGATATACCTGTTTCCACCAAACATTGATTGAGGCCTGCGAGATACCTGCTTCCACAAAATACTGATTAAGGGGTTCGATATACCTGCTTCCACCTAATATTGATTGAGGGCTGCGATATACCTGCTTCCACAAAATACTGATTAAGGGGTTCGATATACCTGCTTCCACTAAATATTGATTGAGGCCTGCGATATACCTGCTTCCACCAAATACTGATTAAGAGCTATGATATACCTGTTTCCACTAAATATTGATTGAGGCCTGCGCTATACCTGCTTCAAAAAAAATACTGATTAAGGGGTTTGATATACCTATTTCCACCAAATACTGATTGAGGCCTGCGATATACCTGCTTCCACAAAATACTGATTAAGGGGTTTGATATACCTGTTTCCACCAAATACTGATTGAGGCCTGCGAGATGCCTGCTTCCACAAAATACTGATTAAGGGGTTCGATATAACTGTTTCCACCAAATATTGATTGAGGCCTGCGATATGCCTGCTTCTACAAATACTGCTCTTCTTTTGGGACTTAGGCATAAGGTCATTTTGAAAATGACAGGCAGAGAAAGAGGCAGGCCGTTCCGCAGGGGTGGTAGGGGTCAGGCAGGTGCACCAGGCCGGAGCCTAAGTGGGAAGTTGGAGAAGGCATGTGCGATTACTTCAAAGGACGCACCAGAGTTGGTTAAATGGCTCATTCAGCCCTCTGCTTCTTCACCCTCCACATCCTCTGTATCTGCACCCTCCTCAATCTCTGCTGTGTGCATCCCCAAAGACACCACCACCATAGTCCCTCCACTCGAGTCAGAGGAATTATTTTACCATCCATTCCCAGACCTTACCGATGCGCAGCCATTGTTGACATCGGATGAGGAAGAGGAGGTAGCAGTACCCAGATCAGCCCAAGGAGGGAGGTCCTCGCTGTTGCTGCCCACTCCGAGATCTCAAATGTCAGTGGTGGTGAAGGTGACGATGATGACGTGTCGATGGACGTCACGTGGGTGCCCACAAGAGAGGAAGAAGAAGGGAGTTCAGAGGGAGAGATGGAGCAGCAGAAAAGGAGGAGATGGAGGAGAAGCAGGCAGAGTTAACAGGGCACAGGAGGCAAAAGCAGACTGCAAATGTATCTGGAGCGAGCCATCCACCATGCACGGTCACTTCTGGTGCTCCCAGGACGCCAGCACATGGCTCCGCAGTGTGGGCTCTTTCCAGTGATGATCGGCAGGGGCAATAATTTAATTCGCGAATATTCATCATATATTCGCGAATTCGTGATCTCCAGTCATTATTTTCTTGATTGCGAAAGTCGGCAATCGGAAAATTCGCAATATGAAAATTTGCGATCAACACTACTCCTAAAGTCAAAGATATTGCAGCCTTCTCATTGGCCTAGAAGCAAGAAGCAGTGAGGGATCATGGGTACTGATAAAAAATATCTTGAATATTAGCGATTACGAAGATATAGCACTATATTTTAGATATTCGCGAATTCTCAAAGTGCCAATATTTGCGATAAAAATTTGCGAATACAATGCTGTACTGCGGCTGTTGTGCCTGGAAGCTAAGAGCCACACCAGTCCGGCACTGCTTTCAGCTCTTCGGTCACAGGCCGATAAGTGGTTAACCCCGCTCACTTTGACAGTTGGTAAAGTGGTGTGTGACAACAATGCCAATCTGCTGAGCGCGCTGAAACAGGGCAAAATGACACACGTGCTGTCCACTGCACATGTCCTGAACTTAGTCGTACAGAGATTCGTTGTCAAATACCCCAGGGTCCAGGACGTCTTGTGGCAGGCCAGTAAAGTCTCTGGCCATTTTAGAAGATCTTACACGGCCATGGCTTACCTTGCTGACGTTCAGCGGCGACACCACCTGCCCGTCAGACATTTGATTTGTGACAGCCCGACGCGCTGGAACTCCACCTTGTATATGCTTGATAGGCTGCTCCAGCAGCAACGTCCCGTTAACGACTACCTGTACGAACTCAGCAGCAGGACAGGTTCTGGGGAGCTTGGTTTCTTTTCACCGCGCCAGTGGCTGCTTATGCACGACGCAGGCAGACTTCTGCGTCCATTTGATGAGATAACCAAACTGGTCAGTCGCAGCCAGGGCGCCATCAGTGACATCGTACCCTACGCCTTACTGGCCTACAGTAAAATTTGTATCCAGTGACCGCCTAATGTACCTCCAGCCACATCATCACAAGTTCTTTTCTGTCAGGTGAATGCCTAATTTTTGGGGTCTGTGCTCCCGTGGCCTGAAATAAAAATTTTCTAGGCTCCAGCAGGGCACATTTTTGAGAGTTTCCCTTTAAGATGCATAAAAATGGCCCCTGATTAAAATACATATTTTTTCGGGAATTTTTGCCAATGATCCCCCTTTGGTATGTCACTGTCCATGTTGTGGGTATATTTGTGCACTTCTAGTAACTATTTGGTGGCTGCAAATATGACCTGAAGGTTTTTCAGGTTTGCCTGCCATTAAAGTCAATTGGGCCAGCCGCGAACGCGCGGTTTGCGAACATTTGATCGCGAACCTTCCCAGCCGAAGTTCGTCCATCACCAGTCAATGCTTATAAGATGCCTTTACTCTGATAGGTCTCAATCAACCTATGGTTTTAGAGAGGTCTCTATAACCCATAAGAACAGAGTTGAACTGGGGTTCCTCAGGCTCACCAGAGGAAATTATGACTCTGGGCCCAAACCCCTATATCATTAATAAAGTGTAATAGCTTTTGATTCAAAGAAATCAACCCTATGGCAAGGCAGCTCCAAATGTTTTTTTTTTATCCTGGACCTTTGGGGGCCCACTATAGTTTCAGAGCTTTGGCCCACCGGAGGACCCTCTGGTACTCCTGTAGGCCGATGATGGAGTTTGTTCTCCCAGGGCGGGGTCCCTCTTTAGCAAGATGATACATGCCTAGTCAATCAGAAGTATCAGGTCAGTAACGTAGGCCAACAGTATTGTATAACATTTCAGTACAAGGATGTCAGGAGCACATCGCCATATGAGACGTCATTGGGCTGACCACAAGACAGCTGTGTTGTTGTCTCTATGTCTGGAGAGGATGGGTGGGTGGGTTGGTTTCTGATCAATTCCAGATGCCTCAGTCACTTTGCAGCACATCTGGCAGAAAACCAGGGACCTGGAGCCCAGATGAGGACAGATTTCTGAACACAGTACCCCCAGGAGTCTGTATAGTGGTCTAATGTCCAGTACAGGTGGCTGGAGGAGATGTTGGTTTGATAGGCGAGAACTCCCCCCCTCCAGAGTGTCCCATCACCCTTTCCATGTCCCTACGCTCCCCCTTCCCACCCCTCACTCATTGTCTGCTTCACATTCCTCGCTCTGTGGTATTTTCACTCTCGATCTCACGCTCTCGGGGCACATCGTTCTTATTAAAAGCATTTCCTTCCAGCTAAATTTACACACAACCGATTGACGCTTGTTATCAAGACGCTTAAAAAACAAATGGGTTAACCCGCAATTCTCTGCTAATTATGCAATTACCCACAATGCACATCTGGCGGTAAAGATCCGTTTGCTTTATCATATGTTCAGGGTATAGCTATGCAGTATATATTTGCGACTTACGCAGGCGAGAGAGGGGCTCATTCTTGTAGGGACTAATAATATTAACCCTTCCTAACCCTTATAGAAGAAAAAATAAATACAGAAATATGATGTAGGGTGATGCAACTGACCTCCTGGAATACTGCTCCTGCTTATCTATTTCTGAGACTGTCTATATAAGGCCACGTGCACACGACCGCGCCATGTTTTGCAGTCTGCAAATTTGCAGATTCCGCCCATGTGCGTTCCGCACCCAAAAATCCCTAAAAATCATACAGGTAAATCTAGTCCTGCATGTAAATAGGAGGCGTATGACGGATTTGCATGGAGAATTATAGAATAGTTACCATCTCCTTATTCATACTGCATTGGTCTCAGTTCACATCCCATAAACAGAGGACAGTTCTACCAGGGTAACAGCAATCTCAGTCTTGACGGCCTGTTATTCACATGTAAATATCGTCCTTTATTTGCATTTTCGCATTCCTCAAGTCTTGCAGACCCCCGACCTGCACGTGGGGGCAGATACCGATTATGACGTATGAATTGTTTGCTTTGGAGAGGTTCACCTATTAGATCATGTTAAATACGACGGTTAGACTTGCCTGTGAAGGATTTGGAAGCAAAATGACTTCCCTCAGGGGAACATATATATTCATGCCTTGCCAAAAATAATATTAATTTGGAGCACAAGACGGGGAGTGGCAGCGGTTGTGCCACGGTATTATCTACAAGCTTATTTCTATGGAAAAACAAAACAAAAAACGTTAAAACATTTTAACACAAAAAATTGCAATGCTCAGAGGTGTATACCCGAATATCATATTCTACTCCAGGTCATACTCCTAGGTGTCTTGAAAGCTGAGATATGGAGGATTGATAAGTGAGGTCTATATACTATATACAAATGCTTTAGCTATCCCTGTGCCTTTCTCTGACATGAAGGTAACGGGATGGTCACCTGCAAGTAGACACAGAAGTAACAGGATGGTCTTCTGAGAGTAGACATGGAGGTAACAGGATGGTCACCTGCAACTAGGCATGGAGTTGACAGGGTCGTCACCTGCGAGTAGACATGAAGGTAACAGGATGGTCAGCTGCAAGTAGACACAGAAGTAACAGAATGGTCATCTGAGAGTAGATGTGGAAGTAACAGGATGGTCACCTGCAAATAGACATGAAGGTAACAGGATGGTCACCTACAAATAAGCATGGAGTTAACAGGGTCGTCACCTGTGAGTAGACATGGAGGTAACAGGGGGGTCATCTGCAAATAGAAATGAAGATAACAAGGTGGTCTGCTGCGAGTAGACACAGAAGTAACAGGATGGTCATCTGAGAGTAGACATGGAGGTAACTTGGTGGTCATCTGTGAATAGACATGAAGATAAAAGGATGGTCACCTGTGAGTAGACATAGAGGTAACAGGGTGGTCACCTGTGAGTAGATATGAAACAGGGTGGTCACCGGCAAATAGATATGGAGCTGACAGGATGGTCATCTCCAAATAGACATGGAGGTAACAGGGTGGTTATCTTCAAATAAGGTAACAGGATGGTCATCTGAGAGTAGACATGAAGGCAACAGGGTGGTCACCTACCAATAGACAAAGAGGTAACAGGGTCTTCACCAGCAAATAGACAAGAAGATAACAGAGTGTTGGTCACCTGCAAATAGACAAGAAGGTAACAGAATAGTCACCTGCGAATAGACATGGGGGTAACAGGTCATGAATCTTAATATATAAATCCTTTGTTCTTATGGGAGATAAGTACATGTCAGAAGTGTCTATTCCACGCACCCTGTTGAGAACACAAGCATGTTTTGTCGAGCACGCATGTGTATAGGGGGTTCAGGAGGAATAGCTGTTGATATAGCGACCTTTGACATATAAGACAAGTTTATTTCAGTTTACTCCCTCTTTAAACATCCAGAACCAAAATACTGAACAAGCAGGAATGAAGACAGTACGTGTAAGGGCCACCAAACAATTCTCCATATCACAACTTCCTGGCCTCCTGTGAATATGACATGGGAGCGAGAGATACTGTGGCCAACTGCATTCGCACATAAATATTACAAGGATCCGAGTCTTATTCACGTGCCCATAGTAGTTCCTGACTATAGAACTAATGTCAGTCACCGTTCATATTGTAATATTTCCTATGACCCATTTCAGATACTGAAATTGTCCATGTTCAGTCCACATGAATTGTCCATAGGAATGAGGACAGAGGCTTTTATTGCTTCTAGTACAGGTCAATAGGCATAATATCATGGATGTACCCAATGTGTAAGCACTTGCTACCTCTCATAGGGTACGGCCACACAATCAGGTTTCTGGATACAGTTTTTGAAGTCAAAAACAGGAGTGAACTCAAAAAGGAGGAGAAGTCATATCTATACTTTATACTGTCTCCTTTATAATCCTCTTCTGATTTTGGCTTCCACACCTGATTGTGTGGTCATGCCCTTATGCTTTTTGATAATACTCCAGACCCTACTTCCCTATGAATGATGTTGTCCTGTACCTCCAATGATGCACGCATTGCTCTTCTCAGTAGACCGTACGCTTGACACAACCAGTGTGATAGAGGTTCATATACACGTCAGTGTTGGTATATGTCCTCAGAGCAGATTCTGACTTGTTGCCGTACGTTACATTTTTGTACCACAGAACACTTATTGTTCCCTCTCTTCCCTCAGGTCTTAATAAATCCTCTTTGTTCTCCTGTGAAGCTCATAATGGAAAAGGTGTTACTACATCCAGGACCGCAACTATTAAAGGTAAACTACAAAGAAGATCAGATCTTATGTTGTATACTGTGGAGGAGATCAGACTTTGTACACTTAGGAGTGAGGTTGACATAGTGCGGAGAGAGTGGATCAGATCCTATACTGATGTGTAATTTGAAGCCCCTGGATTCCAAAATTTTCAACCTTGATCCCAACCTGCTATTGTGTCCTTTATAATACTGGTATCTTCTTAGGCTACTTTCCCACATGGGTCAAAGAAATCCGGCAGGATGTTCTGGCAGAGAACAGCCTGTCTGAGTTCTCCAGATTCAGCATAGCCAGATAGTGACGCGTGCCTGCAGGACACCATTGACTATAATGGGGTGCGGCATGGATCTGGCCACTCCCTGGCATTTCCGCCGGGATTGGGCTGGAAAAAAACTGCTGCTCGCAACGGTTTTTATATATGCCAGATTCTCACTGCATCCCAGCATGGTCAATATGGTTGGGTGGGCACAAGGCACTATCTCTGACGGAACAGCCTGACGGATTTCTTTGACATGTGTACTACTAGCCTTATGTGGCAGAGGAGCCTTTGAGCCCCAGCAGACACCATAACCGACCATAAACACTGAAAAACGTGTTGAATAAATTCAAAACAGCTACTCTTCATCAATCTTTTTTGAATAAAAAAGATTGATGAACAGTCGCTGTCCCACGTGCCGTATATCTCCATCCTGGTACGACCGGAGCGCTACATGCTACAGGCGATCCTGGCTGGGGGTTGTGCTCCAGGTGTCTTGAGCTTTATCCTGGTGGCACGCCCCCTGTGAAGTGAGTGCTTCAGGGTGTCTCCTGTTTTGAATTTATTCAACACATTTTTCAGTGTTTATTTGACCATTATATGCTTAATTTATGCTTGTTTTCTCTTCATAAATATTGACAATACGTAGCCCAAATAGCACGCTAGTTGTATTGTTATTCACTTGGGTGTTATATTTATTCACCCTGAGGCTTGTATTTGGCCCATTAATATCACCCTTCTTTGCTGAGAGTGGCGCTGTCATTTGTTTGTTTGTCCTTTGTTTGTCATATATGTGAGTAGGGCCGTGTTTTGAGACGTCCTTCTTGACGTTCCAGCCGTTCACGGCCCAACTTTTCTCCTTCACCATCCTCTATAGCTACACCCCTAAGGGCTTTTACACATCAGCTTTTTGTTCTTCTGATCCATCAGAAGAACCAAATGTATTTTTTTAAAGTGTTCATGTTTCTTTAGAGCATCAGTTATGCCCAGTTACTGTGCAACCCATCAAGTATCAACAATTTTTTGTAGGAAGATCAGCTCCTGTATTGTACAGTGTGGAGGAGATCAGATCCTGTATTGTACAGTGTGGAGGAGATCAGATCCTGTATTGTACAATGTGGAGGAGATCAGATCCTGTATTGTACAGTATGGAGGAGATCAGCTCCTGTATTGTACAGTGTGGAGGAGATCAGATCCTGTATTGTACAGTATGGAGGAGATCAGCTCCTGTATTGTACAGTATGGAGGAGATCAGATCCTGTATTGTACAGTGTGGAGGAGATCAGATCCTTTATTGTACAGTGTGGAGGAGATCAGCTCCTGTATTTTACAGTGTGGAGGAGATCAGATCATGTATTGTACAGTGTAAGGAGATCAGATCCTGTATTGTACAGTGTGGAGGAGATCAGATCCTGTATTGTACAGTGTAGAGGAGATCAGATCCTGTATTGTACAGTGTGGAGGAGATCAGATCCTGTATTGTACAGTGTGGAGGAGATCAGATCCTGTACTGTACAGTGTGGAGGAGATCAGATCCTGTATTGTACAGTGTGGAGGAGATCAGATCCTGTACTGTACAGTGTGGAGGAGATCAGATCCTGTATCGTACAGTGTGGGGGAGATCAGATCCTGTATTGTGCAGTGTGGAGGAGATCAGCTCCTGTATTGTCCAGTGTGGAGGAGATCAGATTCTGTATTGTACAGTGTGGAGGAGATCAGATTCTGTATTGTACAGTGTGAAGGAGATCAGCTCCTGTATTGTACAGTGTGGAGGTGATCAGATCCTGTACAATACAGTGTGGAGGAGATCAGATTCTGTATTGTACAGTATGGAGGAGATCAGATTCTGTATTGTACAGTATGGAGGAGATCAGATTCTGTATTGTACAGTGTGGAGGAGATCAGCTCCTGTATTGTACAGTGTGGAGGAGATCAGCTCCTGTATTGTACAGTGTGGAGGAGATCAGATCCTGTACTGTACAGTGTGGAGGTCCTGCATTGTGTGGTCCATTATTAGCAGATCTTGTATTAATGTGCAGCACTTCCAACCATGAAGAATCAGTGTCTCAGCAGGTACCATAAGGTGCAGATAGAAAAGACCCTTTTATAAACCCATGGGCTTTGGTTTCACGCTGATCATTCCCACCTGTTTATTGACTCGGTGACACATCTCTGCGGAAGATTCCTGCTGCAAGAATGTGGCTGATTCACTTGTTTAGATCCAACGTGGTCTGACTCAGTGCCCACTAACCTCACTGGCATCTGAGGGAGCATATGGGGGGGGAACGCCGGCTGGAGTTAACCACTTCTTACCTTATCGTAATCTCTCCTATGAACTTACAATTTATATTGAATGAATCAATTCCATGCTAGACGTCTTTTTGGGGTGCCGCTGCTTGTAGGAGCACCTCATCTGTTGTATTGTTTTATTGGGATCGGTGTGGAATATGACTTATGCCACCCTGGACAATGCTTAAGGATCTCCTAAGATGCCACCTTGATCATTTAGACGTGTTTGTGTTTGCCTTTTTCTTTGGTGGTTCCATACTTTTGTCTATTGAAGAAGACAGGTAGTTATTGTGGCCACCATGATCTCAGTGACCCTTCTGGTCACATTGAGTATATTGCAGAAAACTGAACAACATCTTGGTTGTGCATCTATCATACCCTTGGCCATCTCTTGACCACCATATCAATACTTTTTGTCCACATTGAAATAGAGTTTAGATATGGTTTTTGGGCGATGTTAATAACGTAACTCTTTCTTTCCTCCATATATTGTAGTTCTACCCAGGAGGCCAAAAGATTTGACGCTGGTGACTCGGAGTACCACTCAACTGGAGATATCCTGGCAGCCTGGAGACAGCGGTGCTCACCCAGTGTATGTGTGTACAGTGCAGGTGGGTGCAAGATCAGGTCAATATCATGTTATTAGGGATGGAAAAAAACTATTGGACCAATGAGCCAATCAGGGCTGGTGGTATAGATAAAGGGTATCTAGACAGAAATCAAAGTAGACCCCCTGTCCACCATTTTGCAACTTGCGTTATCCTATTGAACCAATGAACCAGTAAGAGCGGGTGATATTCAAAAGGGTATCAGGGCAAAAATCCAAGTCGAGCCCCCTGTCTACTTTTTTTAAATTAAAGACTACGCAACGAAACTGTATTCAAGTGCTGGAACATTTCTTCACGTTTTTCTACAATCCAAGAACTTACCTGGTTCATTCCATGCCTTTGGATTAAGATAGAGATGAGCTTTTTACTTAGACACCTGTCCACTTGCCTTATCCTACTGGACCAATGAACCAGTATGGGTGGCAAACCAAAAGGTATCAGGGCAAAAATCTAAGTAGACCCCCCCTGTCCACCATTTTTGCTACTTGCCTTATCCTACTGGACCAATGAACGAGCTAGGACGAGTGGTATACAAAAAAGTATCAGGGCAAAAATCAAAATAGAGCCCCCGGTCCACCATTTTTGCTACCTGCCTTATCCTACTGGACCAATGAACCAGTCAGGGAAGGTGGTATAGAAAAGGGTATCAGGGCAAAAATCAAAATAGAGTTCCCTGTCCACCAGTTTTGCTACTTGCCTTATAATTTTAGATGCACTGTCAGTTTTCTGCTTGGATGTCGGTCTCATCGGCAGGATTTGCTAAAAAAAAAGAAAGGAGCCTTAGGCAATGGCCCAGTTTGCCACCAACAAAGCAAAATCTTGAGTGAAACCATCCATACTGTACAGAATTCCTTGCTAATTGAATTAACAGGTTAATTATGGGACCTAATTGGCTTGTTGCATTCCTCCGGAGGCGCTGTTTTCAGTAAGGGGTGACGGATTATCTCGGCCAGGCAGGGATAATCATTACTCACATTCAACAATGGTATCAAGTGAATGTAACAAGGGAGACCCGTCTTTCAACGCCTCATCTGTAATGAGTGGAGGGAGGGGGTGAAGGATCTACGGGTGGGGTTGGCATGTTTTGTTAGGTGGGACATAAAGAGCTGAGGAGACATTGACAAGCCGATAGAACACAAGAGATTACACAGAGTAATTATCACTGGCGTGACAATCACCGTGCAGGATGAGAATACTGAATGCTGTCTGTGTCAGATGGCTGCTGTAAAGCATCATGGATGTGGAGGAGGCGGATCATCAGACATAGACCAATATTTGGCCTCCTCCTTCCACTCCTGGAGATACAATCGCTCTGATTAAGGCCTCATGCACACAACCGTTTTTCGGGTCCGCATCCGAGCCGCAGTTTTTGCGGCTCGGATGCGGACCTATTCACTTCAATGGGGCCGCAAAAGATGCGGACAGCACTCCGTGTACTGTCCGCATCCATTGCTCCGTTCCGAGGCCCCGCAAAAAAAAATATAGCATGTCCTATTCTTGTCCGTTTTGCCGTCAAAAATAGGCATTTATACCATGGGCCGCCCGTTCTGTTCGGCAAATTGCAGAAGGCACACGGGCAGCTTCTGTTTTTTGCGGACCAGAAAAAAACTGAATGGTCGTGTGCATGAGTCCAAATGGTAACGGAACAGACATTATATTGTAAATTCAGAACATTCATGTACCCTCTTAAAAACCTTATTACCTATCATGGTAATATGATTTGTTAAGGAGGACCTCTAACTTTTCCTGATATGTCTTTTTAGCTAATACGTGCACCCCCCATGGAAAACAGTTCTAAGGCATCTATTCTTACGACTGTATATTGTGCTTTCCCTTTATTATTCCTGCTAGAAGTTATAAATGAATTACTGGCAGTTTACAATGAAGGTCCAGTTGGGTGTTACCAATTGATTGGTGTCCCTGCACAGTTTGACACTATCCATTCAATCCTGCCAGTGTCACACTGTGCAGGGACACACCTGAACTGATAACACCCATGTGAACATTCATTGAAAATTGCACACTACAACTGGTAGCACCCATCTGGACCTTCACTGCAAATTGCACACGCCATCTGTTAACACCCATCTGGACATTCATTGCAAAGTGCATACACCAACTGGTAACACCCATCTGGACCTTCATCGCAAAGTGCACACACCAACTGGTAGCACCCATCTGGACCTTCACTGCAAATTGCACACTCCATCTGTTAACACCCATCTGGACCTTCATTGCAAAGTACAGACACCAACTGGTAACACCCATCTGGACCTTCATCGAAAAAGTGCACACAGCAACTGGTAACACCCATCTGGACCTTCATTGCAAATTGCACACACCGCATGGCAGCATAGTCCATACAGGCTTGATGCCCATGACACCTAAACCTATGGACTTGATTATCTATAAATTGATTATCTATAAATAGTAAATTGAAACAAGTGATTGTGTCAGGTCTCCCATGGTGTAGGTGACACCGTGGGTTAGACAAGAGTTCAGTTAAACCGAAGATCATACTGCCCCCTATTGGTAAAAAGAATTGCAAACAAAGAGCTCAATGGTTCCCATTCATGAATCATGGTCCTCACTGCTGCATGAATGAAACTTCCTGTTCATGGTTTCTAAAACGAGATCGAAAGGGGAAGAATTAGCTGCTGACGGTGGTGACTTCTCCATTAGTAGAAACAAAGACAAAGGGAAATCAGATTAGTGGACGGCGGCCAGTGCTTCATTCTTTGCTAATAGCATCCGACGGCAGGGAATGTGATGGAAGAGGTCACCAGCATCTCCAACAATTGTCCTACACTTTTAGGCCTCATGCACACAACCGTTTTTCGGGTCCACATCCGAGCCGCAGTTTTCGCGGCTCGGGTGCGGACCCATTCACTTCAATGGGGTCGCAAAAGATGCGGACAGCACTCCGTGTACTGTCTGCATCCGTTGCGCCGTTCCGAGGCCCTGCAAAAAAAAATATAGCAAGTCCTATTCTTATCTGTTTTGCGGACAAGAATAGGCATGTCTACAATGGGCCGCCTGTTCCGTTCTGCAAATTGCGGAAGGCCCATGGGCGGCTTCCATTTTTTGCGGATCCGAGGTTTGCGGACCGCAGAAAAAAAGGAACGGTCGTGTGAATGGGGCCTTACAATGTGTCATCAGAAAATGACATGGACGGATCCGTTCAGATAATACTACCGCATGCATCCGTTCTGAAAGGATCCGCTTGTATTATCTTTAACATAGCCATGACGGATCTGTCTTGAAAACCATTGAAA
Source organism: Bufo gargarizans (assembly GCF_014858855.1). Taxonomy (NCBI): domain Eukaryota; kingdom Metazoa; phylum Chordata; class Amphibia; order Anura; family Bufonidae; genus Bufo; species Bufo gargarizans. Next base: position 647,892,179 of record NC_058081.1, read on the forward strand.
GTCAATAGAGGACGGATCCGTTTTCTATTGTGCCAGATTGTGTCAGTGAAAACGGATCCGTCCCCATTGACTTACATTGTGTGCCAGGACGGATCCGTCCCCATTGACTTACATTGTGTGCCAGGATGGATCCGTTTGGCTCAGTTTCATCAGATGGAATAGAGACGGAACTTAGGCAAACTGAGCGGATCCTTTTCCATTCAGAATGCATTATAATACAAACTGATCCGTTTTTGACCGCTTGTGAGAGCCCTGAACGGATCTCACAAACGGAAAGCCAAAGCGCCAGTGTGAAAGTAGCCTTAGACATATTTTTTAATAATTTTTGATGGTGGTTATTTTTAATTTTCCATGATAATATCTATTTTTAATAGAAATCCTAAAATCCTGCAGTTTTTACTTCTGGCCACTAAGCCTAATAATAGGCACTACTTCGTGGTCTGTACAAATCACTTTACTGCAGTCATCTGCTTATCATTACAGGCAGGATTAGAATAGCAGATAACACTTATATGTATATGGATAACACAGGAGCCATCATTCACAATAGGTGATTGTCAAAGGTTATCTGCTCCCCCTCCCCCTGGAGTCCCCTCCAGTCCATTGTGTCTATGGCCCATGGAGGCTGCTGTAAAGCATATCTCTAAATGCTGTTAAGAACAACTCAGGCAAGATGGCCGCCCCCATAGTCATGTTCAGGAAGTAGAAATCAGAAAATAAAAATAGATTAGAAAAAAGGATATGGTCACTATCTGTTTTTAATTGGCAGAAAAAAAAGGTTGGTGAGACATTCCCTTTAAACAGTCGTGTCCTAAAGATAACTGTAAGGCCAGGAGTCCCCAGATTGTAGACTGCTCTATGTGTGTAGTGTACAGATTGTATACAATTTTCTACTAGAATGGTAGAAGACGGAGGAGGATTTGGTTGCCTTGAATGTAGCAGCAGTTCTTTTTTTTTTACCTTGTGGTGGCTGAAGGTGGACATCTAAGCAGGGTTAGACTGGCCCACCAGATTATGAGAGAAAACAAAACATTTGGAGCTTCCTTTAGGGCTAATCACCTACACTAGGGTCTAATCCTTTAATACAAAACCTATTAGACTTTATTGATGATAAAGGGCTTGGGCTCCGGGAATAATTTCCACTGGTGGGCGCAAGAAACCACAAAGGCTAGCTCCATTCAAGAACCTCATCCATAAAAGCTTTGTAGATCTTGACACAATAAACCCTTTAAACGTAAACCCAACGCTTATTATCCTAGCTACACCTCCAAAAATATCCTTAGTTAGAACCCCAAGACCATCCTGTTTTTTTTTAGCAGAAAGGATCACATATGTCTACACTCCAGGACTGTGCTATTAATCCAGGACTATCTTACTATATCTTAGGCACTTGAGGTGGGTTTGGGTAGCATGGAGACAAATGAAAGATGTCCCCATACCACACTTGGTTATATGTGGTCACCTAGTGATGGTTTAGTGTCCATACAGAGACCGATACATATTGGACCTGTGTAGTTAAAGTCTAGGAACAGCCTCTTCTGGATGATACCGTTTATTGCTAGTCTTTCCAGGCAGGAGATATTGTGCCCATTGTTCCTTTATAGTTTAGTAATGTTAAGGTTGCATGTATTGGTCTTCTGATATTGGTTTATAAGAGTAGTCTTGTTCAGATTGTTAATCGAGTAAGGTCCAGTGTTCAGAAGCCCCTTGTATCAGCTAGAGCTGAGAACACCTACAACAAGTGTCTCTTGGCCTGAAGGACCTAACTCATGAATTACACAGGTTTTAATGATAACTGTTGTATCATGAACATGTATACCAGGACGTCACAATAGGTTTCTAGTTTTGTTTTCTTCTCCTGCCCCAAGTTCCTTATTACTGTTAGACTGTGGTTTGAATTGGGGCTTTTCATTGTTACAGGTTAAAAAAAGAAGAACTACAGCAGTGACTTTTTCAAAAATGTTCAGCTTCTAAACATTTTCTGTTTTGTGTTGTCTTCTAATTGGCCTTCTTTTCCTCCCTTAGGCTACTGCTCCTCATAGCCACCTCAGTACCACTCCTCACCATAAGATCTACAACCAGAACATCAATGTGCCCCCTTATACTCATATCATCAGTGACCTTGCTCCCTACTCTGTTTACAATGTGCGTGTGTCCTGCCTGAACCACGAGGGGGTATCCCACTGGACAGAATGGGTCCCAATGGAAACCTTGGAAGGAGGTATGAGAGTCTGGGAGGGACTGGAAGTTCAGATTTTTTTTTAATGTTTAAGAGTATAAGAGGAGCAAAGAACTTACCAGTTTATATGGGAACATCTTCAAAGAGCAGGATCAATCCTATTAAACCAGAAATACCTCATGGTAGAGTTGAGTCTGCTGACTTAAATGATTCCTTTCTTGTAAAAAAATCGGTTTGATGCGTTCCTGAGGAAAAAAATAAATAAAATTGTCTTCTTTATAAAAATTTGATCTGCAGTGCACTGGGGGTGGGGCTTAGCCCTTGAGTGCACCTGAGCACCTCAGCTTTCCAGTCTTCATTGTCCAAGATGTGGCTAAGACAGGTATCATTTTAATCAGGAGGATCCAACCTACCAGGCAAGGTGCTAGTTCTATAAGGGTAATCCTGCTGACAGGTGCACTTTAAAGGGGTTTTCAGAGTTATTTTTTTTATTCTTTCTATGTTTCTAACTAGGCAACTGTAACAGCTTTCCAATTAACTTACTTTATCTCCAGTGGCTGGTTTCTCAGATTTCACATGACCTGTGATGTCAGCTTCTCTCCCTGCTCTGATAATGTTGGTGCACAAGCCTGAGAGACCTGTACACCAGATCTGTCACTGTTCTGGCCACACCCCCCTGCACTGCAGGCTGCTGCTTGTTGCTCTCTCCCAGGATTCTTAACCCCTTCAGCTGCACAGACTCAGGGCTGAAGTGTTTACTGTGTAGCTGCAGACAGCGAGGAGACAAATGCTGGGCACAGGAGCTGAAAGAGAAGTTCTGCAAAGCATTGCAGGTAGAGGGAAGATCCTGTGTGTATTAGCAGTTCTACACATACAACATGCTGCTGAGTCTCCCAGCAGGCAGACATGTCACTCAGGGCAGCTCTTGTATCCATTCCCTTAGCAGTGTCATTATACAGCTGGGACTTGTAGTTCTACACATACAACATGCTGCTGAGTCTCCCAGCAGGCGGACATGTCACTCAGGGCAGCACTTGTATCCACTCCCTGCAGGGGGAGGGGCAGAAATTGTTTTTATTGCAAGTAAACAAAGGGCTGGAAGAGTACCAGGGAAATGAGGAAATAGATATTTTTTTGCCTAAAACTTGCTTAGCTTAGTTATATATTGCGGACCATCAGATTTACAGTGCTATATTTTTTTTTTCCATAACTCGGACAACCCCTTTAAGATGCCCATACAAAAGTGAAACATTTAGCTACTAAGCGCTTAAAGAGGTTCTGCAGTTTTCTTAAACTGATGATCTACCCTCTGGATAGATCATCAGCATCTGATCGGCAGGGGTCCGACACCTGGGACCCCTGCCGATCAGCTGTTTGAGAAGGCAGTAGTGCCGCGGCCTTCTCACTGTTTACCGCAGACCCAGTGACGTCACGACTAGTATCAATGGCCTTGGGCAGGGCTAAGCTCCATTCAAGTGAACACAGCTTAGTCCCGCCCATACCATTGATACTAGTCGTGACGTCACTGGGTCTGCAGTGATTAGCGAAAAGGCAGTGGCGCTACTGCCTTCTCAAACAGCTGATCGGCAGGGGTCCCGGGTGTCAGACCCCCGCCGATCAGATGCTGATGATCTATCCAGAGGATAGATCATCAATTTAAAAAAACTGCAGAACCCCTTTAAATTATACAGCTCTGAGGACTAAACTTTGTGTCTATATAGCGTGCTTTGCATCTAGCTGAAATGGACAGAGCAGAGGAATTGTTCGGAGAGACCTGTTTCTGAGCTTCTCTAGCCAATCACTATTTCTGAGATCAACGATGGCTGTCGTGATTGTCTGAGTGCAGCTAACTGACCGCAACTGCCAAATGTCTTTTCCAGATGAATGCCAGGCATTCTAAGCAGCCACTAGTTTAATGGGCATCTGTCAGCAGATTTGTACCTATGACACTGTCTGACCTGTTACATGTGCGTTCGGCAGCTGAAGACATCTGTGTTGGTCCCATGTCCATATGTGCCCGCATTGCTGAGAAAAATTATGCTTTAATATATGCAAATGAGCCTCTAGGAGCAATGGGGGAGTTGTCATTACACCTAGAGGTTCTGTTCTCTCTGCAACTGCTGCGCCCTCTGCACTTCGATTGACAGGACCAGGCGGTGAAAATGTCATCACACCCAGACCCAATTAAAGAGCAAAGGGCGCGGCAGTTGCAGAAAATGCTGAGCCTGTAGGTGTAATGGTAACGCCCCCGTTGCTCCTAGAGGCTCATTTGCATATAGTAAAACATAATTTTTCTCAGCAATGCGGGCACATATGACCATGGGACCAACACAGATGCCTTCAGCTGCCAAGCGCACATGTAACAGGTCAGCCAGTGTCACAGGGACAAATCTGCTGACAGATGTCCTGTAAGGAAAGTCATTTATAAGATAGTCATGAAAGGCTAAAGTGCTTCGAAACTGAAAATGGAGATTTTATTTAAATTTTGAATTTTCACCTCACAGATGGTTTAAAAAGTATCATCCGTTTCCTTGTGGCGCTCACTCCTCTGCGCGTTCTCCTTCCCTTTGGCAGGAACTTGCAGGATTATGAGGGGGGCCCCCTTTCAGCCCCGGACCCTTGTAGTAATTAGTACACAAGACACAATCGATACTGTCTGTGTCAGCCGTCCTGCTGACTCTGTTTTCTTCTACTTCTCCTTGTGAAGCGTCTTGTTTTCTCACTTCAACTTGTACCACAGGTCCCACTTTATTTTTTTATGTTAAAGGGTTGTCCGAGTTATGAAAAAAAAAATATAGCACTATAAATCTGATGGGCAGCAATATATAACTGAGCTAAGCAAGTTTTAGCCAAAAAAAAAAAGATATTTCCTTATTTCCCTGATTCTCTTCTGGCCCTTTGTTTACTTGCAATAACAACAATCTCTGCCCCTCCCCCTGCTCTGCAAAGGGAGTGAATACAAGAGCTGCCCTGAGTGACATGTCTGCCTGCTGGGAGACTCAGCAGCATGTTATATGTGTAGGACTGCAAGTCCCAGCTGTACAATGACACTGCTGATATACACAGGATCTTCCCCCTACCTGTTCTTGTGCAATGCTCTGCAGAACTCCTCTAGTCTGTCAGCTTCTATGCCCAGCATTTGTCTCCTCACTGCCTGCAGCTACACAGTAAAGCCTTCAGCCCTGAGTCTGTGCTTCTGAAGGGGTTAAAGTTTTCTCTGAAGAATCCAGGGAGAGAGCAGACAGCGGATGGGCAGTGCAGGGGGGCATGGCCAGCACAGTGACCTCTGTGTACAAACACATATCTGCTCTCTTAGGCTTTGTTCACATCATCGTTTAGCCTTTCCGTTCTCCTGCTCCATTTAGGACCAAGAGAACGGAAAGGACAGATTCGGCAGATAACTGAGACGAACGGAACCTAAAGACCCCTTAGACTACAATGGGGTCCGTAAGGTTTCCGCTCAGAAGATGATTTTGAAGTTGAGACAAAAGTAGTGCATGTAGGACTTTTATGTCTGCTTCAAAAATCTTCCTCTGAGCAGAAACCTAACGGACCCTATTATAGTCTATGGGGTCCTTAGTAGTGTTGATCGAGAATATTCTAATTGCAAATTTTTATCGCGAATATTGGCACTTCGAGAATTCAGGAATATCTAGAATATAGTGCTATATCTTCGTAATCGCGAATATTCTAGATTTTCTTTCATCAGTACCCATGAACCCTCACTGCCTTTTGCTTGTGGGCCAATGAGAAGGCTGCAATATCTTTGACTTTAGGAGTAGTGTTGATCGCGAGTTTTTGTATCACAAATTTTTCCGACTGCCGATTTTTGATGCTCATCACTAGTCCTTAGGTTCCGTTCAGCTCAGTTATGTGCCGAATCCATCCTTTCCATTCTCCTGCTCCGAAACATAGCAGGAGAACAGAAAGGCTAAACGGTGATGTGAACGAAGCCTTAGGCTTGTGCTCTAAACATCATCAGAGTAGGGAGAGAAGCTCTCATCAAAGATCATGTGACCCTCAGTGATATCTGAGAAAGCAGCAACTGTAGATGCAGTAAGTGCATGGTAAAGCCTTTACATAGAAAGAACAAAAAAATAACTTGGACAACCCCTTTAATGTCTCTTAAAGGGATGATGAGGATTAGAAAAGCATAACTGCTTTATTCCTAAAACAGCTCCATGCCTGTCCATGGGTAACGTCAGATCCATTGAAGTGAATAAGGCTGATCTTAAAGTGGTTGTACACTCATTTCCAGACCTCTTAGACTTACCTGATCCCCTGTGCTGGGTCCCGGCCTGTTATCTACCCGGCCTCTGCTACTTGTCTCGGGTCCCTCCATGTAAACTTCCTGTTTGACTCTACTGCTGCCAATCACTTGCTCCTCTTGCATTATGTCAAATGGTCATGTGAAGCAAGGGGAGCTTATAACCGCTGCAGCCAATCACATCAAACCGGAAGTTTACATGGAGAGACCCGAGACAAGCAGGGGTGGAGTTGTGACAAGTTGGGACCTACAGCCAGGGGGTCAGGTAGGTATGATCACCGATGATGCTCCCACCAGTCTGAGCAGTTTGCACAACCCCTTTATATCCCACATTCAGGTGTGGAGATGTTTTTGGAAGAAAGCAGCCATCTTTTTCTAGTCCTTTTTCTAGACAACACTTTGGATTAGCCAATGCTTAAAATACTTATTGCCATTTTAATCATTTTAAGGGGTTACCTGACCACAGTATCCCTCTTGTCCATGGGCTGTGTCTGGTATTGCTGCTCAGGCCCATTCACTTGAACGTGGTCAAGCTGCAGTACCGGACACAACCCCCCAAACAAAAGTGGCGCTGTTGGCTTTTTGGGGGGGAGGGAGGGACCCTTTCTTGTAACCTTATTTAATTTCCTTCTTAATGACACACTTTAGCTTAATTCCAAGAATATGGATCCATGTCTTAGGCTCATGAGAGATTTCTGTTTCTCTTCATAGTTCCGTCTGGTCCCCCTCAAAATGTCACTGCGATTAGGAACGAGACTCTTATTATAATCACATGGAGAGAACCAAGAGCGCCACTGAATGGTGTATTACAGGGTTACAAACTAGCTTATCAAGCTAAGGACCAACCAGAGGTACCAGACTCAAAACTAACCCGTGCAGGTGGTCTATGTATCATCATAGTGTGCAACGTGATTTGTGTGCATGGGTGTCATGGCTGAAGGCAACCAGAACCAACACCAGCTGCAGGTCTGTCAATGAGAACCTTAGACGATATGGCCTACCAGCCCCTTACCTATGACCTATAGTTGAATGAGGTCACTACTGCATCCAGATGTGTAGCTTCAAACTCCTAGGCCCCACACCATGTACAATTTATAACACAGGGGCCTTTGGTCTTCCAGAGCAACTGCCACCATCTATAGCTACACCCCTGCCTCTATCCATGCCATGAGGTACATAGCAGTATTGGACTTGGCATGGGCAATGAGTAAACCTGCTGCGGAGCTTTAGTGTCTACAGACTGAGTTGTGTATGTGTATGTAGTATAGTATTAAACGAATGTAGCTTTATAATGTGTATGTTTACGGCTCTTCGGGAATGGCTGGTGTCCATGCTTGGTCAAAATTAAACGTTGGCTCTGGTTGTGTATGTCAACCCTTGGTGATATTATACAACAGCAATGTTGTGCATAGTACTGTATGTACTAGGCTTAGAATATACAAATATTATATCACATACTCAGTGTAGGGTTTTTACTACACAGGTTGTGGTAGATGCTGGCCTGACCAATGAGGTGATGATGGATATGTTGCAGCCTGTGGACAATCTGACTGTTAGGATCTCCTCTTACACAGTCTCCGGAGATGGTCCTTGGAGTGATCCAGTTGTTGCTATACTCAGTAACTATGGTAAGATGCATCAGCCAACCATTTTCTATATTATATGTATGGTACTGTTGCCTGGTGTCTCATGTATGTCAATTTGCTTTTATTCCAGAGTCTCCGCAAGGTAAGGAACAGAACCGAATACTGACAGCAATGGAGCCCAGATCCGAGTGACTATCAATATTTTATTTTGCGTGCCGTACAGACTAGTTGCCCAGCCTATATCCTATATGTGTACCCCATGCTATGTCTCCAAGGGATGTATTCGCACTGTCACCATGCTATGCTTTTAATGGGTTCAGCAGAATGTAAGATCATGGCCTTGGGTAGGGAGCACTTGGTTGAGTAACATTGAGAAGTACTGCCATTGGGTCTCCTGACTATTCTCCGAATGAATTGCTTTGCATTGGAGAGTCCTTGTCCTATACATTTCTTCTCAAGATGACACCATTCAATGGAAGATTAAAACAAACAAAAAAACAAGCTCATATTTTTATTCAACAGCTGTCAGAGACATGGCATCATCTATTTTCTCCTGGCATTGGTGGTATGTAATGCTGGTGGTTGCTGTGGCAGTTTTCGGAGCCATCGTAGGTGCTATTTTCCTCGCCCATGTCCGAAAGAAGGAGACAAGATATGGGTGAGTCCGCACAATTATATAACAATGAGGCTCATGGAAGACATTGGGTACAGGCCGATGATACTGATATTGTTTTATGTAAATATTTAGGGAGGCCTTTGAACCAACCATGGAGCAAGGAGAACTGGTGGTCCGGTACAGAGTACGGAAGTCTTATAGCAGAAGAACCACAGAAGCCACCTGTAAGTCTGACATGTTCCTCTGTATACCACCATGTATATGGTCAAAGATCTCCAAAAATGGGTCTTCGTATGTTTCGATTCATAGTACCTAGCTCAAGAACATTTAGAACCCATATTTAGTATCTTTGACTGCTAGTGCAATCTGATGGCCTTTGACCACACAACCTCAAGCTCGAAAGCTACAGATGTGGAGGGTTAGAAAACTATGGGAATATCCTGTTGCTTTCTGTTGAAATTCAGTCTTATGTAACTAATAAATATTTATGACGCCACATGTCAGGATAGCCCCTCGTGCACAGACTGTAGTCGTGGGAGCTAGCACAGGGATAGGTGGGGTTGCCTGTTGGACCAGACTGATTGATGCAAGATCTGGAGCAGTCGTCAGAGTATCTGTGCATACTCCATCCACTTGGCTGAACATCAGGAAATTTCTGTTCATGTTTTGTGCTGAATAACACTGGGATCCAGGCTGCTCCATGGTTACAGAGAGACCTTTCTGCTGGTGATGGTTTCTTCCACGCAGTCAGTCTAGCTTAAGCCTCTTCTGGGACCAGCAGGAGAAGGCTGTTTCCCGAGAAAAACATTGTATAAATTTTAATGGAGGACTATTGCACAACTGATAAACCTTATAAGTTTCATATGTTTTCCAGTGTGGTCATTGTTTCTTATTGCATTACATAGTAACATAGTACATAAGGCCGAAAAAAGACATTTGTCCATCCAGTTCGGCCTGTCATCCTGCAAGTTGATCCAGAGGAAGGCAAAAAAAAGCTGTGAGGTAGAAGACAATTTTCCTCACTTTAGGGGAATAGAAAATTCCTTCCCGACTCCAAGGTCAGGCAATCAGAATAACTCCCTGGATCAACGACCCCTCTCTAGTAGCTATATCCTGTAATATTATTACGCTCCAGAAATACATCCAGGCCCCTCTTGAATTCCTTTATTGTACTCACCATCACCACCTCCTCAGGCAGAGAGTTCCATAGTCTCACTGCTCTTACCGTAAGTCAGAATTTGGTAGAAACTTCTGTACTTTTAGCATTATTAACTGTACAATCCTGTTGATATACTGCGATGTCCTTGCCGCCCATCTATAAACGGAGCGCTCTCAGCGGCCGCGCCACGGCCGTCATAGAGCCGGAGGCCGTGCTACTCTGTGCTGCACGTGTGGCGTCTCCAATGCGCAGCACTGCTCCCTGTTCTTCCCAGTATACAGGAAACGCCAAGTGTATGGGCGATCTGTATCTGGGTGACGACAACTCTGGTCCTGATGAAAGGCTGCCCTGAATAGGGTAGCATAGAAACGCGTAGAGTGGACGCTACATTAGGCAGGGATCTATGTTTTATGCACAAATCTAGGTCATAGGGCTTGACAGTGACATTGGGGTATGATTGGTGGCTACATGTGCAAATTAGACCAATCCCCCACCTTTCAGAGAACACTGTCATTAGCTCGGAATGACCTGTTTGAGTAACAGATACACATCGAGCGAATACAGTGCATGTAAGTGTGTGCAGTGGAACTGTGGAGGCAACATTGTATCTCTAGCACCACACACAGATCTTTTTACTCATTAGTGACTATGGGGATAGTGGCTGGACATTTATACTAATAGTCCACTACCCCATTGCACTCTTTGTTGGTGGGTAGCCACTACAATTTTAATATCATGATAATAAATTATTTATTTTAAGCGTTCTTCTCAGGCAGTAAACCATTTATCTATTGTTAAAAGTATGCAAACCAGTATTTACTTCAGTTACTTACTTAATTCTGTGATATTTTTAGATACAGAGCTTCAAATCCCCATCATCGACATAGATTTAAAGGGAGTCTGTCAGCAGCTTTGACCATGCAAAACTGCTGACAGCACTAGGTAGGGGCTAAAGAGATGGGAGGAAAACATACCTTTTATACAGCTTTTATTATCAGAGCAGTGTAAATATGAAGTTGTATTCTGCGAGGTTCTTTTTAGGCGAAGCTTCGCTGTTATGTGCTGTCTACTCCCTGAATTGAGCTGCTTCACATCCCCTCTGCTCTCAGTGACAACTGTCATGGTCTCCTGTTTGGATGCTACCTCAGAGGAGTGGGGTCTGTAAAACACCTCAATGCAGAGATGACTTTATAGTGAAGCTCTGCCTCCAGGGAACTCGCAGGAGCAGAACCTGGCAGAAGAAAAGTTCCTATTCACACTTCTCCTGATAATAAAAGCTCCACAAAAGATATGTGGAGCTTTCTGTCGGCAGTTTGGCGTGGTCAAAACTGCTGGCAGACTCCCTTCAAAGGTAATTTTTTGACTGCCTTTACTTTGGTAAGTGTCTGTGTTGACCTAGGTTAGAACAATAGTTTTTATGAAGTACGTAAATAAATTATTGTTCTCCGCTCTCTAGTGAACAGACTGGGCATTAGTGATGATCTTAAAGAGAAACTTCGAGATGTTATGGTGGATCGACACAAACTTACACTCGGCAAGACCCTTGGAGAAGGTAGGCAGTGCCACTGGCTATGTTGTATGGACCACGTGATCAGATCTTCTGATGTCATCTTTCGTAGGTTGACAAGCAAGTCCACCTACTGCCATTATATTCCTATTGCAACTCCTTTCCCATATATCCTATAAGGGTATATGGACACCATAGATGGGGTCAGCTGACAATCGCTGATAGGTCCGCCCACTGGACTCCTAAGCATAGAAATAACACAAATTTAAATAAACTAATTACAAATTTACACTAATCTTTTACCACAAAACTATACTATATATCAATCTGCTCAGATTCTCCTGCTCTATAACGTCCTGCTCATGGGTCAGACATCATGTCTAAAGTTATATGATCCCTCCCTTTAAATTTACCCTTTAGTTTAAACACAGCCTTTAAACATAATATTAACCACGTACCTCTATGCAATTACTATGCCTGTGGTCATTATCTCTAATAGGATTTAAAGGGGTTATCTAATCTCACACATTGATGCCATATCGTTAAAATATGTCATCAGTGTCAGATACAGGTCCCTCCTGCTCCTATCTAGAGAATGCCCCCCCCCCCCCCCCAAGGTAAACAGAGAGCATGCAGCGCATGCGTGGCGTGCCCTCCATTCATTGCTATATGAGTTCCGAAAAAAGCCAAGCAAGAACTTTCTTATCAAGCTATGTTCAGAGCTCTTATAGCTGCTCACCATTCACTTCAGGGACTTCTTTCTGGATATAGGAGCAGATCCTAGAGGTGGGGTCCGCTTCTAACCAACATTTTTGGCATATCCTAGCGATATGCCATCAATGTCTGAGATGAATCAACCCCTTTAACAATTGTTATAGCCTTCTGAATTTTTCCCTTATACGTGATATAAAGACATTTATGAGTACACACTGCAGGGAACCATGAGAGAGGGCCTCAAAGGTCCCTTTCACCATGAGAGAGGTCATCTGAGGCTTCTTCCTTGTAAGAAAAAATATGATGTATTATAAGAAAATACAAGAATAATATGCAAGAGCAGTTGTTGATATAAGGCAATCATTTTCATAAAATATGTGCCCCCTACTTGGTCAACCTTTTTTCTATGGCACTGTATGGACAACAGTGCTTTATTCTACTGATTCTACTGGTTCATAGTTGTGTCTAGAACTAGTTACATTCTGTAGGAAGCAAAGTAAAATAAAATCTTCTCTGGGACTTCCTATGCAATTCTGAGACTTTTATTTTTCTCCTCTCATCTTTCCCATCAAACCTCAGTTCTGCAGCTCACAGGACAGGTTCTTGCCGTCTCATCTACACTGTGTTTTGCTTCGTGTGGGAACAGTAACACGAGCCGAGCAGGCCCCACTTCCGTTCCCTGTCTTATCCTACACAGTCTGGAAAAGCTATCGGAAAACAGCTCTTGGTCTAATGGCTTCCTTTAGCTTCCTCGTGAGGGACTGATCTCCTGCCAGATTTGTCTCAGCTATTCCTAAAGGGCAACTTGTTAACACAGCGGCTGATGGTTTCCTAGGTCCCAGAGGGTCAACAACAGCTAGAATGCAATAGAATTTGCATGGATCATTGTTATAGGTCAGGGAATCTTCTCGTCTCCTTGTGGAGATCCAGGTGAAAGTATGCAAACTAGCTGTCCTCCATGACAAAATGGTCTTTCTATGGTTACCTAGTGTTACCTATAGATGACTACTCTGTAAGTCAACGTCAAACCCATTAGGCTACTTTCACACTAGCGTTCGGGCGGATCCGTTCTGAACGGATCCGCCCATAATAATGCAGACGGAGGCTCCGTTCAGAACGGATCCGTCTGCATTATATTAGCTAAAAAAAGCTAAGTGTGAAAATAGCCTGGGACGGATCCGTCCAGACTTTCAATGTAAAGTCAATGGGGGACGGATCCACTTGAAGATTGAGCCACATTGTGGCATCTTCAAACGGATCCGTCCCCATTGACTTACATTGTAAGTCTGGACGGATCCGCACGCCTCCGCACGGCCAGGCGGACACCCGAACGCTGCAAGCAGCGTTCAGCTGTCCGCCTGTCCGTGCGGAGGCGAGCGGAGCGGAGGCTGAACGCCGCCAGACTGATGCAGTCTGAGCGGATCCGCCTCCATTCAGACTGCATCAGGGCTGGACGGCTGCGTTCGGGTCCGCTCGTGAGCTCCTTCAAACGGAGCTCACGAACGGAAACCCGAACGCTAGTGTGAAAGCAGCCTTAAAGAGCCCTAAAACATGACATGGAACATCATCTAAGCTAAAAACACCCATCTGTAGCTTCGTCATTACTGTCATGTTTCAAGGTTCTTTAATGGGTCAAACATTGACAAACAGGGTAGCTATGGAGAGGTGATACTAGGTATTTTTTTTCTTCTGGAGGGGAGCTAATCTGCATACTTTTTGAGACTGAACATTGGTGACCATAAACCTTCGACTCAAGAGGTGCAGAAGTTTTGAGCTAGTCTTCTTCCCAAATGTTATAGATGTTGTTGCTCTACAACATGATGCACTCCAAGTTAACCACCATTTGCATGGATATTTTGTGCAACCTTTTATGAGGGTCTTTGTGTTGGACGTGTATAACAAAAAAAATGATAAATATGATTCATGATCTTGTTTCTTAGGAGAGTTTGGCTCTGTCATGGAGGGTCAGTTAAATCAAGACGACTATATCCTTAAGGTCGCTGTGAAGACCATGAAGAGTAAGTGATAGTCTGTATCGATGGGTTCCAGAGCCTACCTCTCCTTATGCTCTACTTTAGATCTACTTTTTGTCTCCTTTCCCCCTTGTGGTGCCAAGGACTAACTCAATGCTCTATGATGTTAAAAATATCTATAACTTTTGAATAAATATCCTTCTTCGAAAGTATTTTGAGATTATAACCTGGGGATCTGGACGGTTTCTGGCATGAGTGGCCGGTTTCGGCTGAACAAAAAACAGCGCACGCAATGTTTTTTGTCTGGCCGAAATCCACCACTCATGCCAGAAGCCGGCCAGATCCCACTGCAGTTAATGGGGTCCACCAGTGAAAGGCAGTATCCGGCTATGTCTGATGTGTTCCTCTGCTGGATTCAAAAACTCAGATGTGAAAGTAGCCTAAGCCATGCAAAAACATATGGGTGCCATCTGCAGCTCATGGGTTTAAAGACAGGCAGCCACCATCTTAAAAAAGACATCTGCCTGTCTACGGCCATCCATACTGCTCTTTTTTCTCCCTATTGTCCCCGGTGTCAGATATTTCTCTATTTTTATGCCCTTTATTTTTTCTCCTCCGACAGTTGCCATCTGCACCCGCACCGAGATGGAAGATTTCCTGAGTGAGGCTGTGTGCATGAAGGAGTTTGATCATCCCAACGTCATGCGTCTCATCGGTGAGTGATGGGACCAGTGTAGTCTCAACCAGCTGAACTCAATAAGTCATCAAAGTCAGTATCTAAAATCTCTGCATGCTGTCAGTGAAATAAGTAGTAACCTTTTAGTATAAGACTAATCTAGGAACGTTCCTGTTGTTGGTGCTAGTGGTCGCATACAAAGCCGCGGGGAATTTTCCTTTACCAAATAATTGGGTGTTCTAAAGGAGAGTCCGAGGTCTGTCGAGGTCTACTATTAGGGAATCATTTCTAACATGCCTGTATTACAAGATATGTCTGTGGGTTTTCTTCTGTTATTCCTACTGGAAATGTTTTCAAAATTTGGCAACTGGGTGTCACTATCCCTCCTGTCTATGAGTCTAACACTGTCCAATCAATGTAGGGGCACAACCCTTTGACAAGGGAAATAGTAACATCCCGTTGTGAATTCATACATTTCCAGGAAGAATAACTGAGGAATGGTACAATGCAAACTTGCAAAGCCCTAAGAAAAGATGCTCCAAAATAATTTTATGGGAAATACAAGTATTTACTAAACCAGACATGTTAGGAATGCTGATAGGTCCATCTTCACGGGGTTGTCCAACTTTTAAACTCTTTTGGTCATCCCCTTCCCCAGTAGACCTGCGTAGAGAAGCATGCTTACCTGCTTCTTCAATTTCTTACTTGTCAGCTTCTGGAGCCGATGGGGATCACGCGTGCCGCTACAGCTTGGTCGGGGGGGTTGGGGGCAAAACGGTTTGAAAGCTAGACAACCCCTTTAAGGAATATCCCATAACACAAGGTGAAGTGATCTCACACTTTTAAGCAGCTGCTCATTTATGTGATGTGTCCACCAGTGCATATTCATATCCTATGACATGATTCCAGAATTTGGAGACGAACCCCTGTTCTCTTAAAGTAGTAATAAGTCACACAGGAGTTTACTTAAATGTTTTGACCAGGAGCAAATTTTATGACATTGATTAATGTGAAATAATCAATAAAATCACTAAAATGAAGTGGCCTAAATAATCAATACCACAACATTTAGGAGCATTCAGAACTGGGTGCATTGAATGCAGCGCAATATATCTCTTGTATCATCCGATAGTCTGTTCTTTATATGTCAAACAGATATCATTTGTCGCCCCCTAGTGTCAGAGGTTGTGTACTGCACTGTTCTGAAACATCTGCCAATGCACACAGCTGCCTCCACCCTCCTCACTTACACAATCCATCATTTCTAATTCCAATCCCTAGATTCTTACAAGATATTTTCCTCAACTGAAACCATCTGATTTTGGGCGTGCCACCATTACCACTGTGTTTTTTCAGCTTGTAATGGATATTATATGTTTAAGTTACGGCATCCCTTTGGCCATTTAACTTTTATTATGTTTTGTGCTTTTTTTTTTAGCTTTTTCCTCATAGAATTAAAGAATTAATAGATTTTCTTGTTTACCAAATGTAATATGATAAAATAATTATTGAAGCGGACGCATTATCTTATTTCAAATCTGTTGAGGCCGTAGTTATAATAACCCCCCCCTCACTAAGTGATGAACTCAGAGACTGTGTCTTCAGGGAACAGATTGCTTATTTGCTTTTATATCCGTATAGGTTAGGTGGGAATATAGAGAACACCGGTTCTATCCTGGACACAGGCCACTTGTAAGGATGTGATTTAAAGCCCATCTGTCAGCAGATTTGTACCTATGACACTGGCTGACCTGTTACATGTGCGCTTGGCAGCTGAAGGCATCTGTGTTGGTCCCATGTTCATATGTGCCCGCATTGCTGAGAAAAATGATGTTTTATTATATGCAAATGAGCCTCTAGGAGCAACGGGGGCGTTGTCATTACACCTAGAGGCTCTGCTCTCTCTGCAACTGCCGTGCCCTCTGCACTTTGATTGACAGGGCCAGGCAGTGAAAGCATCATCAATCCTGATCCTGTCAAAGTGCAGAGGGCGCGGCAGTTGCAGAGAGAGCTGAGCCTCTAAGTGTAATGGTAACGCCCCCGTTGCTCCTAGAGGCTCATTTGCATATAATAAAATATCATTTTTCTCAGCAATGCGGGCACATATGTACATGGGACCAACACAGATGTCTTCAGCTGCCAAGTGCACATGTAACAGGTCAGCCAGTGTCCGAGGGACAGATCTGCTGACAGGTGGGCTTTAAACATAGAAGATCTCCTTGCAGCCATGACAGACATGTACAATTTGTCTATAAAATTCCAGCGGTTGCCCTGCAAAAAAAAAAAATGTTCTATATTTTTTCAATACAGCACCTGGATCTAAATACTTTTGTAATTGTATGTAAGTAAAAAATGTAGTGTAGCCCCTGAAAATCTATCTGTATAGCGCCACCTGTTGGCAGGGCCATCTTTAATATTGATTGGACCCTGGGCTAGAATTTACTTGGGCCCTCTGGATCCCGCCTTCCCACACCCCCTGGCATGCAATCATGCCCTCCACCACAACACACACACACACAAAAAAAAAATCCATACACAGAGTACAGTGAATACCTGTAAATACTTCCAGTTCCGAAGACTCCAGCAGGATCAGTGATCTGGGCTCTGGGCTGGAAGTGGGAACCGCTCTACAGTTCAGGAAGGAGACCGGGGCTCGGCTCACCCTAGCGTTACAGTGCACCCCAGCACCCCACAGTGTGCAGTATAGCACCCTATAGTATATAGCACCCCACAGTATGCAGTATAGCACCCTATAGTATATGGCACCCCACAGTATGCAGTATAGCACCCTATAGGATGCAATATATATTATAGCACCCCACAGTATTTAGTACCCCACAGTACACAACGCCCCACAGTATATAGTACCCCACAGTATGCAATATATAGTATAGCACCCCACAGTAAGCAGTATAGCATCCTATAGCATACAGTACAGCAGCTCAGTAGAGCAGTATAGCACCCCACAATATACAGCACCCCACAGTATACAGTAGAGCAGTATAGCACTCCACAATATAAGTAAAACTTGTACCGGATAAAAACAGATGAACCTCTTCTGCGGGCGCTGCCAAGGATACCATATAGATGAAGCGTGTAGTTAAAATGGTTTTAATTTGTCTACGCATTTCAGGGGTGAATTACCCCCTTCATCAGGGAAGTAAAAACTTTTACTGTCCTGATAAAGGGGGTAATTCACCCCTGAAACGCGTAGACAAATGAAAGCCATTTTAACTACACGCTTCATCTATATGGTATCCTTGGCAGCGCCCGCAGAAGAGGTTCATCTTTTTTTATCCGGTCTAAGTTTTACTTCCATTCCAGCACCCGTATGATTTTGGGCAGCTGCCCCTTTTGCCCCGCTTTAAAGACGGCCCTGCCTGTTGGTGTATTTTCTGTATTTCTCTGTATACCTCAGAGAGGTGGACGCACATGCTCAGTTCCATCCTTCAGCTGCCACCAGCTGTAGTTCCTGTTAGAAGCTGTGGCAGAAAAAGAGTTGTAGCAGAAAAGCCCCCCCCCCCCCCCTCCCCGAGCTATGATAAGGGAAAGAGCTGTAGCAGAAAGGACACCCCCCGAGCTGTCATAAGGAAAAGAGTTGTAGCAGAAAGGACACCCCCCCGAGCTGTGATAAGGAAAAGAGCTGTAGCAGAAAGGACACCCCCCAAGCTGTGATAAGTAAAACAACTGTAGCAGAAAGGACACCCCCCGAGCTGTGATAAGGAAAAGAGCTGCAGCAGAAAGGACAACCCCCTGAGCTGTGATAAGGAAAAGAGCTATAGCAGAAAGTACACCCCCCGAGCTGTGATAAGGAAAAGAGCTGCAGCAGAAAGGACAACCCCCTGAGCTGTGATAAGGAAAAGAGCTGCAGCAGAAAGAACCCCCCCTTGAGCTGTGATGAGGAAAAGAGCTGTAGCAGAAAGGATCCCCCCCCCCCCCCGAGCTGTGATAAGGAAAAGAGCTGTAGCAGAAAGGACCCCCCAAGCTGTGATAAGGAAAAGAGCTGTAGCAGAAAGGACACCCCCTGAGCTGCCAGCCTGAAATAAATCTAGCAGAACAATTGGAGAAATGAATGGTGAGATCTCTGGATCCATGTGAGGTACAGGGCTGGTTCTAGCTTTGTTAGAGAGGGACTGTCATGTATGATATGACATCATGTCCTTTAATGCAGAATTTCTTCTTCTCTTCGTCATTGCAGGAGTTTGTCTTCAGAATACAGAAAATGAAGGCTACCCATCCCCTGTTGTTATTTTGCCATTCATGAAACATGGAGATCTCCACAGCTTCCTTTTGTATTCACGACTTGGAGATGCCCCCCTGGTATGTAACTGTTTTTATAGCAAGGTTTAATGCAGACGGAAATCCTGTTATTCCTCCTGGAAATGTATGACTTGAGAAATGCTTGTGATCGGGGCGGGTCCCTACAAAGTCTGCCGCTGTCCAAACCGTGCTGGCGGCGTCAGGGTGTGTAGAGACAAGCCCTATACAGAAGGAGAATGGGAACATCCAGTTGTCCAATTTCCAGGAGGAGTAACAGGAGTTATAAGAATGAATGCCTCAGCAATGATATTTCACGGAGAATACAGATATTTACTAAAACAGACAGGTCAGGAGATATCTGAGAAGCTGGCTCGGCACTGCGGTTTCCACGTGGTGCACGCGTCCAGGGAAGGCGTCCCACAGACGAATGCGAAGAAGGACCGGCACTCACTTTTCTTGCAAATGAAGCTATGCTTTTATTTAGTGCATAATAGCATCACATGTGACGCGTTTTGGCTGAAGCCTGATCAGTTTGAAACGAGTCACTTGTGAGGCAATTAGGCACTAAATAAAAGCATATCGTCAGGAGAGATAACAGGTCCTCTTTAAAGGGCAGCTTTCAGCGCTATCAACCCTATTAAATTAGACATACTGCCTGGTAGGGTTGATCCTATTCCTAGTGATTAAAATGATATCTGTCTTGTGGATATCAGTTGGGGCGTTCCCCCCAAAAAACAACTTTTATTTTGAATGCAAAGGAGGACATCAGTGCAGGGAGGGTCATGACCAGTATTGGAAAGCTGAGGAGCACAGAGAGGCTCGGCCTTGCCCCTTGGTAACGCCATAACTGATTTTCCCAGGAAAGGTACCGTTTTAATCAGCACCAGTGGCGTAGCGTGGGTTGCCAGCACCCGGGGCGAGCCATGTATTGCGCCCCCCCTCCCAACCTGTGGACACGCCCCTTTTACAGCTAATGTAGCAGTCCTATGTAACACCACAGATAACATGGTGACAACGCTCTAAGTACAGATGATGTAGTAGATGGGTATAAGGCCCCAGAATTCAGAACACGCACAGTGTGACCTGAAGTCTGGGGCCAGGATGCAGCAGGGATGCGCCAAATTCTCAATCCACCCCCCCCCCCCCAACCCTACCGTATAACAAATATGTGTTTGGACATTACATACATCACTACAAAATATACAGTATAATACAGCACCACATACCTCATCCATCCAGTGACGTCTCCTGTGATGTAGACTTTCCTCAGCATCTTCATTCAGAGATAAGACCGCCATGACACCTTCTTTCAGCCACGTCACATCTCTGCAGAGTTTTATTAATATTAGTTATTATTATTATATATAATGCCCCACTCTGTATAATGACCCCTCTGTAATATTAGGATATATAATGGGCCATTATATATCCTAATAATACAGAGGGGGCCATTATATATAATAATTATCCAGAGGGTCCATTATATATCCTAATATTACAGAGGGGTCATTATATATAATAATTATACAGAGGGGCATTATATATATATAATATTAATACAGAGGGGGCCATTATATATCCTAATATTACAGAGGGGTCACTATATATAATATACAGAGAGGCCATTATATATTATAGTTATACAGAAGGGGCCATAATAAATAATAATTATACAAAGGAGCCATTATATATTATAATAATACAGAGGGGCCATTATATATCCTAATATTACAGAGGGGCCATTATATATTATAGTTATACAGAGAGGCTATTAATAATGGGCCCTCTGTATAATTATTATATATAATGGCCCCTCTGTATTATTATAATATATAATGGCCCCTCTGTATTATTATAATGGCCCCTCTGTATAATATATAATGGCTCCTTTGTATAATTATTATTTATTATGGCCCCCTCTGTATAACTATAATATATAATGGCCTTCTGTATAATGTATAATGGCCCCTCTGTATAATATAAAACGGTACCCATTCTTTAAATATACTGGCCACCTCCATAGTGCCCCCAGTATGGCCCCCAGACCAGTACTTACATAAAAAAAAAAAAAAAAGTACTCACCTCTCTTCATCACCTCTTGCAGTCTTTGCTTGGGCGTCCCGGCGCAGGCGGTCAGGAACACATCACCGTGGCCTCCTGCGCCGCGTCATCGCGTCATCTCGCGAGACCCGGCGCAGGCAGTCAGGAACACATCACCGTGGCCTCCTGCGCCGCGTCATCGCGTCATCTCGCGAGACCCGGCGCAGGCAGTCAGGAACACATCACCGTGGCCTCCTGCGCCGCGTCATCGCGTCATCTCGCGAGACCCGGCGCAGGAGGTCACGGTCATATAATCACGATCTCCTGGACTCCTGCGCCGCTCTACTGCGTTTTAAAGCTTGAGGCCAGGCGGAACGGAGGGGATGGGAGCCATAGGCTTCCATCACCCTCATTTTACTGCCTTCTGCCTGGCGCCCCCTACAATTTGGCGCCCGGGGCAACGGCCCCCCTGGCCCCCCCCACGCTACGCCCCTGATCAGCACTATGCCTGGTTTAATAGGGTTGATCCTGATGGCGGTTGTCCTTTAAAGGGAATCTGTCACCACCAACCTTCCTAATCAGCTGTTCACATAGACACATAGCTGTGGTTCACCTGTTTTTCTTTGGTTGATCAGAAGCTCCTTTTCCAAGTTTCTCTTAATATGCAGAATCAACCCTACCCTGTCAATAGGGTTTAATAGGGTTGATCCTGCAGTCAGATGCTCTTTTAAAGGAATCTGTCACCAATGTCCTCCCTATCCCGCTGTTTGCATAGACCCATATCTGTGATTCGCCTCATTCTGTTTTGCTTTTGTTGATCGGAGGCGCCGTTCCTGAGTTAGGATACTTTTTCTTAATATGCAAATTAGGCCTCATGCACATGACGTTACGTAGCCCCGCAAAAAAATATATAACATTTCCTAAGAAGAGACATTTCTACAATGGGCCCCCCCCCCCCATCATTGTACCCCTCAGATGCCGTATTCATACATGATTGCGGTATCGGACAGTAATAATACAGTGTAAAATAAAAAAATAAAAAATTCACTGATAATAAAACAATATGAAAAGGTATACGTCTCAATTGACAATTACTTTCACGGGTAGAAAGGAGGCGATAAAACGAATATATTTTATTAATGATTGATTAAAAACGGGGAAATTGTATAAAAAATCCTGAAACAATATAAACAACTGACCAAACACTTACTGGCCAAACAATATCCGTCACTAAGGAGGCCAGAGTGTATGTCCAAGAAACCGCACTAAAAATACGCAGTCACTAAAAAATCAGCAGACATACAAAAAGTTGGGTAGGTAGTATAGTAACGGTATGGGAAAAGTAGGTGGTCGTATTGAGTATATCCAGCTATAGACTAGGTCTACACAGCGACATTTGTCGCACCAATGTCGCACAGCAATTTTTATAATGGTAGTCTATGGTGTCGCTCTACGACATGCTGCGACTGCGACGCGACAGTCGCAAAAAAATCCATTCGAGATGGATTTTTTTGCGACTGTCGCGTCGCAGCATGTCACATGTCGACACCATAGACAACCATCATAAAAATTGTCGCGCCACAAATGTTGCAGTGTAGTTGTGCCCTATCTGTCACACGACACGTGTCGTCGTGTAGCCCTAGCCATAAGGTTAATGATCACCTGTTTCTAGCGATCAAACCGGGAAAGCCAAAACCCAATACCTAACTACCTGTCCCCACTAGCTAGAACTCCCACATGTAGTGTCTACAATTTGGCTCGACGCGTTTCATCATGAGAATCATCAGGAGCAGCGTTAAAAGTGCACGTGGTGAGATTATAGCAGTCGCTGCCACACTGATGGTGTGTGACCGCGTATCCGGTGCTTTTGGTGACTGCGAACTGGTCACAATTTTGTAAGCAGGCAGCACTGTATTTTTGGGGCGGTTTCTTGCACATACACTCCGGCCTCCTTAGTGACAGATGTTGTTTGGCCAGTAAGTGTTTGGTCAGTTCTTTATATTGTTTGAGGATTTTTTATACAATTCCCCCGTTTTTAATCAATCATTAATAAAGTCTATTAGTTTTAGCACCTCCTTTCTATCCGTGATAGTAAAATAAAAAAAAATGAATAAAATCATACTTACCTCTTCCATTTGATCGTCGCCGCCATCTTGATTGAAGATCTAGAGCAAAATCTCGCATGGCCCATGATCACGTCAGCCGGCGTGGTGATGTCATACGTCACCGCGCACGGGATGTCGCGCAGGATCTTCAATCAAGATGGCGGCGGCCATCTCTTCGCGCTCAAACAGATGAGGTAAGGCTACTTTCCCACTAGCGTTTTTTGCGGATCCGTCATGGTTCTGCAAAAAAACGCTTCCGTTACAATAATACAAGCGCATGCATCCGTCGTGAACGGATCCGGTTGTATTATGTCTTCTATAGCCATGACGGATCCGTCTTGAACACCATTGAAAGTCAATGGTGGACGGATCCGTTTTCTATTGTGTCAGAGAAAACTGATCCATCCCCATTGACTTACACCGTGTGTCAGGACGGATCCGTCTTCTTCCGCAGCATATCACGGACAGCAAAGCAATGGTTGCGGCGTTATTCTGTCCTCAAAAAGGGGGATGCAACCAAACGGAATGGAATGCATTTTGGTGCATTCCGTTTCGTTAAGTTCAGTTTAGTCCCCATTGACAATGAATGGGGACAAAACGGAAGCGTTTTTTTCCGCTATTGAGATCCTATGACGGAAAGTAGCCTAAGTATTTTTTTTTACCACCGTTCAGGGAAAACCGATTTGTAACCACGAAGCACAAGGAAATTTGGCTTTGCAGCGAATCGACTTTTCCCTGAAATTTGGATGAAAGTCCACTTCGATTCGCTCAACACTAATGACCATGTGTCACATATTTGCTTGCAGTTCCTCCCAACACAGATGCTGGTGAAGTTCATGACGGATATAGCTAGCGGCATGGAGTATCTAAGCAGCAAGAACTTCATCCACAGAGATCTGGCAGCCCGGAACTGCATGTAAGGTTCTTGTGATAAACGTCTTATTATCTGGACATTGACGCAACAATTATCTTTAATGATCTGGAGATGCTTACTTCTGCTTATCATGGTTGCACCTTATTTCTCATCTTCAGAAGGATAGGACCTTGGTGCAAAAACTATTCCTAGTTCCCCCAACAATATTTTTGAGTGTGCATCTAGGGCAAAAGTAGACAAATCCCATCCATTGTGTCGCACACAATCTTCTTACCTTTGGGGCTCGTTGGGTTGTTGACTCCCAACGTGCCATGGCCTAGTTGTGATTATTTCCTCACTGACAATTTCCATGCCCTTCGGCTTTCGTCTCACACATTAATCTTTGTTGCTGCACCCAGGTTAAATGAGAACATGAACGTCTGCGTGGCGGACTTTGGTCTGTCCAAGAAAATCTACAATGGAGATTATTATAGGCAAGGTCGCATTGCCAAGATGCCAGTCAAGTGGATTGCAATTGAAAGTCTTGCTGACCGCGTGTACACCACCAAGAGCGATGTGGTGAGTCAAATCTCAACGTAATTCTGTAAGGCCATATGTTAGTCGATTTGTAACCAGCGTGCTTGGAAAATTAATTAATATACACTATTAGGCATTCAGAGTCAATATAGGGGTTCCCCTTAACGGGATTGCCCAGGATTTTTCCTTTAATTCTTCGCACCCACCCACCCAGGACCTTTGAAAGCTGTACTTTCTCTGTTCCGGCTGCTTAACTGTTTGCACTAGACCTCCAGTTCCTGCGCATACGGAGTCAAGAGTGCTGCTGCAGCCAATGACTGGCCTCAACACTGACGTGTCCTGAGGTGGCATTAACATGGCACCAGGAGGCCAGTCATTGGCTACAGTGGTGCACGTGAGGATGTCCATGTGGAAGTTAATGAAGGAGGGGGCAGGAAGTGAAGACAGCCCAGGAACCACAGAACCGAAGCACCTTTCCTCCTCAGGATTCAACATGTTTATGCAATACATAGACAACTCATTTCTATGTGAACTGTGTAATGCCTTATTTCACCTGTGGGGGCACTGAAGGGAAATTGAACACCTCAACTGATTACAATTGATTCCTGAAGGTCCCAGCAGTGGGACTATGCAAGATTAGTTAATTGTGAGGGGAACCTTTTAGGGAAAAAAAAGAATGATCCAAAGTTGCACAGAGTGACTAATATTCTTCTTCTGCCAGTGGTCTTTTGGAGTCACCATGTGGGAAATTGCAACACGGGGCCAAACGCCATATCCTGGGGTGGAAAACAGTGAAATCTATGACTACTTGAGACAAGGGAATCGGCTAAAACAGCCACCAGATTGTCTGGATGGATTGTAAGTATTGTTGTTTATTGATGTCATGTAACTTGTACTAGAGACTGAAATTTCGGGAATGTGTCAGAAAATGACATTTTGTCTAAACAGAACATATATTTTTAAGATTTTTTTTGTGATGTTATTGGTAATTTACCATCTTAAAATCCTGCAGTCACCACTTGCCGCTAGACCTAATAATATACCAACAGTTCCTGTTCTGTAGAGATCACTTTTCAGTAGTCATCTCATTATTATCACAGGCAGGATTACAATGACTGAGATATGACCTCTGTACAGAAAACACAGTATTCGCCATTGACAGTAGATGATGGTCATAGTTTAGCCGTTATATTCATGAATAAACCCAGTATATTGGTACATTCTGCCTTTTGCCTTTAGACCTGACTGTAGGTTCCACAGGGTAATCAGATACCAAATTTTTCTTTCTTTTTTTTAGTACACATCATTTTTAATAATGCAAATTCTAATGATTTTACTTTTTTCGTGAAATTTAAATATATTTTTTTTTTTAATGTATTGCTATCCAACTATGAGTTTCCCTCACATGTTAACTTCCCGTAGGCATAATCATTAACTTGCCTCAAATCCCTGGTTGCCGTCCACCTTGGTTATGAACCAGAACGGGAAATTATTTCATTCCTGATCTGAAAGCCGTTAAGCCACATCCTGTTGCTCAAACCTTCTAGGACATCTGACAAGAGATTCCCGACAGAAGCTTTTGAAGTCCAAACCACATGATCTATGAAGGAATGCGAATGTGTTGGTGTGCCACAATTTAGCCCACTATGATTCTTCCAAAGTAACAAAAATATACCAAAAAAGTTCAAATTTTTGTATTGTAAAGACAGCACTTAGAATATAAATCACCAGACTGTAGGAGGAACTTATCATGAGGAGAATATTTCAAATCAGTCTTGATGGAGTCTATAATTGGGTACTTTATGCCACATTTATGAAATGTTTCATGTGGTTTGATAAATTTGTCTAATTCTTGAACCTAACACTTTAGTCTAGAAAAACTACTCCAGTTTTTCTACTCTACCCTCCTACTGGAGTGAGATTCAGGCCTACTTTCCTACCCATATTTCAAAACTGGAGTGAATGGTATAAAAATGATAAAAGTCACAAAGGTTTTGTGCAAGTGAGTCCAAAAAGCCAAAAAAGCCCCATTTTGTGACTTTTTGAAGCCAGAATTCTGGAGTGAAGACCTGATAAATCAGGGTCCAAGTGCGTTACTGATCATGAACAAGCAGGGAATGTATGCAAAGCAAATAGACTTTTCCCAACTCACCTATTTTTGACTAGGGGTTATCTAGGGCATTATCATCCTTAGGGCTCGTTCACACGACCGTGCCGTTTTTTGTGGTCCACAAATTGTGGATCCGCAAAACACAGATGGCGCCCGTGTGCTTTCCGCAATTTGCAGAACGGAACAGGAGGCCTATTATAGAAATGAACATTCTTGTCAATAGGACAGGACTCAAAATTGTTGCGGGGCCACGGAACGGAGCAGCGGATGCGGACAGCACACAGAGTGCTGTCTGCATCTTTTGCAGACCCATTAAAATTAATGGTTCCATATATGGACCGTATGTGGAACGCAGAAAACGGCCCATATACGGAATGCAAAATACATTCATGTGAACGAGCCCTTAAGATGGACCATCAGTGCTTGCTAGGTGCAGGGTCTAAAGGTGGATTTACACGTCCGATTTTCAGACAGATTATGGGAAAAACCATTCCTGCAAACTCTCGTTCCTGACAATCTGCTCATCTAAATGGTCTTCAAAACCATAAAGCAGGGACTATTAATGCCATTTTGGTGTGCATATGCATTTTTACGCTCTTCGAATGTGTCTAGTAAAAATAAAAAATAAAAAATAAAAATAAAAACTATGAAGAAGAAAATCCCTTTATTGTCCCTCGGTGGAGAAAATTTTGGCATAACAGCAGCAACCACATTCACAACAGGAGCAAAAATAAGAGTAATTAAAGAGTAAAAATACAAGAAAAACATAACGCAGGAACCCAGGTTCTTTTTTGTTTATGATTGAAGCTCAGTCATTGCTATGTTGCAATTTTAAATTATTTTTATGTCCTTTTCACTTTCTAAATTACCTTCAAGTTTTTTGATGATCAGCAATCTCTTTCTTCTTTCTAGGTATGAGTTGATGGCTAGTTGTTGGCAGCTAAATTCCAAGGATCGGCCAACTTTTGAAACCCTCCATAGAGAACTGGAGAAAATTCTTAAGAATTTACCTCCAGCCAAAGACCCTGAAGAAATTCTCTATGTCAACATGGAAAAGCCCCTTTCCTCTTCTTTAAGTGATGATGGGGAACTTGGAGCTGTGGGTGGTTTGGATACCAAGGATTTTGGTGATGACCTATTCTTAAAAGCCACTTCTGTCACAGCCGAGGTTCATCAGCCCGAGAACACCAACCGCTACGTGATGTGTCCCAGTCGTGAAGCCACAAGACTCCTCACAAATGTATCCACAGAACATGCACGTTACAGTTCTGCTTTAGAGGAAGGAACTTTGGAAGAGCTCTTAGCTGGACAAGGGTCCAGATAATAAGCACACAATACATGTCTCTTAAAGAGTTTTCCAAGAGTCTTGCCTTAGATGAAATACTACCTTCTTAAAGAACTCTTCTGGGCATTCCTTTTCTACAGTATACTAAGGCAATGCCCAAACAAAACATTTTCTTGGTCTTCCACCTTTCCAATACTTCCAGTGGCAATGACCAAAAACTGGTTAAAAGAAGATGATACCTGAGGTTTTCAGGCAACTTTTGAAGAATGGATAGACAGTCATGACAGAACAACCTTGACAATGGTTTCACAAGCCATTTATATTATTGTACAATTGACTATGTAAAAATTTGTAAAGAAACTCAGAGAATCCCAATAATACATGAATTCAACATACGATGAAATATTAGTGGGTTGAGAGGGAGGATTTACACTTCTAAAGATGTTCCAGGGCACAAATAATGCATAAAGTCATTTTCTCGTGCTTGATGGTTTCACCACTTTCTCTAAAATCGACTGTTCCATGCTATAGTCAGAGGGAAATTGAATGAACGAATGATTACATGGACAAAAATATTTCTTGATTTTGTATTTTTAAGAATTACAAGAGTGTGGAAGAGTCAGACCACACTTATTTACAGTATTTGTTCTCCATGTATCTATCTACTATCATGGGTGATAATATGCAGAACATAAGGGTAATGTGTATATTTTTCCATGTAGCTATCAGTTTTTACTTTGCTTCTGTAGAACCACTAATGTTTATGGGCAGATGAGTGGTTTTAGGTAGCCCTAAAGGGTTGCCCTGTGGACTATATCTATAAATGGACAGCAAGCAGGGAACCAGGGAATCCCAAATGAAATCTCACAACTGGTTGGTTACAGTCTACCACACCATGGCATTGAGTAAAGGATCACCTGTGTAGTGCAAACAGAGTTATATTTGTGGTCTTTGTCGTACCGCTTCTCAGCCAATGCTCAAGGGATGGGTGTGAACCTGCGCCGCCTGAGAACTGTCCTCCGCCCATCTAATAGAGATATGGATAGGTCATCAGTATGCTGATGCTGGAAACCCACTTTGAAGGGGCTGCGCTTCAATATGACACACAACTTGTAGACAGGCGTAGCACTGTTTTTGGAAAAAGCATCCATGTTTCTCTAATCAATCACAACCGCTTTAACATCTAACATCTCATATAGTCTTATCTGTGTCATCTTTCCTCAAGGTACCAGGACAAAGTCACAAAATTGGAGTAAATGCAAAACATTACTTATTCCCTTAATTCCATCCTTGAAAATCTACTGACTTTCCTTAAGGAGACCAACTGTGTATCGAGACTTACTGGCAATGCTTCATGGGAATTTTTTATTTTTTTTGCAAAGAGGTATCTCCCAGAGAAAGACAACCATCTCACTAGTGCCACCTTTTGTGGCTCCCTGTGTCAAAGTCCAAGATTTTAACCAGCTTTGGAACTTGACACAAGAAAATAGGACAAATGGCTTGGCTATTTTCCCTCGTCATGTTCCTAGGCTTGTTAAAAAGATAAGACTTTGACTCACAGGGAGCTACTATCAAAATGTGGCACTAATGGGATGGTACTTTTTTCTGGGAGATACCTCTTTGTATGTCATTTTACAATGATAAGTGAAAACAGATGAACATTGCCAATAGGCCAACAAGTGAAATCCCTTTTGCAGGTTCTCATAACTGATATATAAAACAATAAAAGTTAAGATACTTTAATATAGATCTCTAGTTCAGCCTCTGTTATCTTATACAAGGAAAGTATGGTTCCTACGAGTTGACGGATTCCTAGGGATTAATGTTAGCGGCTTTAAACACCTTTGCACCGACCCTGTATGGCAGGACACAGAGTTTGCTTACCCACATACCATGTTTCATTGTTACCAGTGTCTTTTTATGTGGTAGAGAGGCCTTTGTGTCCACTTAGGCACCAAGATCCAGGTTTGACTGCGACCTCTGTACCTCCTTTAGGGGACTTTCACACTAGCGTTTTTCTTTTCCGGCACTGAGTTCCGTCCTAGGGGCTCAATACTGGAAAAGAACTGATCAGTCTTATCCCCATACATTATGAACGGAGAGAAATCCATTCAGGATGCATCAGGATGTCTTCAGTTCTGTCACTGAACGGCGTTTTGGACGGAGGAAATACTGCAGCATGCTGCGGTATTATCTCCGTCCAAAATTCCGGATCAGTTGCCGGATTCAGCATTAATTTACATTGAAATGTATTAGTGCCGTATACGGTATTAAAAATACTGCAATGCCGGATTGTCCGGTAAAAATGTGAAAAAAAATATAGAACTGATCCGTTTCTCCGGATGACATCGGGAAAGACGGATCCGTTCTTGCAATGCTGTCCGTTTGCATGCAGATTGCAGGATCACTCTGCCGCAAGTGTGAAAGTAGCCTTAGCTATGTGCCTATAAAAATAGCTTGTTCCATAATTTGGCCATAGTTGTTTATGGGTAAGAGGTTCCTTGCCAATAGGAATGGCATGCACAACCAGCATCTGCTTCCAGGTAACTACAGTATGTTATTTACTAGCATTGCCTTTAGGTGCACATAATTTTTTTTCATATTGCCTGTTTTGGCGGTAAGGGTGGGCCAAAGAGGTGTTGACTGTAAAGGGGGAAGGAGAAGGGATGGTGCCAATAAGCCATTTTACCTTGCTCAAGGTCTTTAGATACAGGGCTGGGGCAGCAAATTGAATCTTTGCCTCAGGTGAAGGAAAGCCTAGCCACGATTCTGGAGAGCCAGCTAAGTCAACAAAATGTTTTCACTTGGGTTGATGCTCATGCCATTACTCTGCCAGTTCTACACAACGGTGGATTTTCCATGTGGTCTTTGCTACCATCAGTGTCGGAGTTGCTTCTTTTTTCTAGGGAACATCCCATGCTTGGTTTTCTTTGCAACCCGCATGGTCAATGCCACAAAAATGTCATAGTCGTCAGTATCATCACTGTAGATAATATCACCCAACAAAATGAATGCATCATATAAAATATGAAATCTTTCTTCAAAATTGTATACAGGGTTTATTTTCTTATAATATTTTGTAAGGATGTCTACAAAGGGCATTTACATTTTGAAAAAATTGTGGTGTAAATTATCGTTATTCCACCAAGTTTTATAAAACTTCCTTCTGCAGCATCCTTGTTGATATGCCAGTTTCAGTAGGATGTGCGGTTTGCAAATTTTATAATATATTGCATTCGGGTTGACCCTGTAGTGGTTGGGGTTACTTCTGTCTGTGGCCCTGTGACTCAATATCTTACTGATTTCTTGTGTTTTTATAAATCTACAATTTAAGTTGCTACCACTGTTTGTTTGAAACCTATGTAGCACCAGCTAGTTGTCACTGCCGCATACCCATGCACTCTTTGTATACTTTTTATTACTTGTCCCTATGCCTTTCTCCATTTTTTAAAGTGGGATGTCTAGGATTGGAAAGCAGTTTTGTGTTTGCTAGTCCTGCCCATTGACTTGGTTTGGAATTGTTCCGCATTCCAATTCAGGTGACTTGCAGTACCAGATACAAGCCATGCACAGGTGTGGTGCTGTTACTAGAAAAGTAAAAAACAAAAGGAGACCTTTTTTCATATCCTGGACAACCCCTTTAACAATGCAGAAGTAGGCTATTGTCTTGTCGGTGCTGGAGAGGAAATACCACATAATAATATTTTAGCTTTACCAGCCAAACCTCAGCCATATTGAATATGCACATGAGGCATCCGAGTTCTCTTGTTTAATACGCAGCCATAGTATGGTCTTCTTTAAGTGTTCATATCACATTTGCAACACCAGGACAATCTGAGGTTCTTGAATTGAACATAAATCATTAGAGAACTGTATAGTGATCAAAGTTTGGTTCAGTAGAACGTGTCGACTTGGGGTGTTATGGCCACCTTACAGTCTAATGGTATAAAGACCATGCATATGAAGAAGACATACTAAGAACGGGTGCACCTGGGAAACCACTATTCTGTGAATGGTGCCATAAAAAGGATCTGTCCTGGTGGGACATCTTCATTAAACCTGAGTCCAACCATAAGGCTTTGGTCTGAAGGAGTCAACTCCCTGACTTGTGGCGTTCTAATGGTAAGCTTTCCGCTTTTTTCTTCAGAGCATAAGGCTCCATGCACACGGTGCTGCATAACTGTATACGACTTTCCATATGTGTGCTTCAATGTGGCGCCACCATATGGTACTGTATTATGGAGAAACTGACTTACCATGCCAGATCCTCTGATCGAGAGAATCATTTTCATCATGACGAACTTCACAACCATATTTTTTTAAATTTCCGCCAATGTATCTAAAATAGTAAATAATGCACCTTTGGGAATCTCTTAGGAAGACCTGTGCGTCTCCATGGTAACAGACTACAAACAAACAATGTGTAGTCTGACTATGCAGTCATATTTTCTTGTATATGCCACCTACTTTCTACCAGTTAGGGAGCAGGTGGGTGGCAGGATGACTGTGGGATCAGACAGGTTTTGGAGCCAGTTACCATGGAGACAAAGATTAGAGGAGCTGTAAACACCATTTTTTTTATTTATTTTTTGTAATGCTATTTGCAAAGTTGCTTTGTTTATTCAGTTTAGATACATTGGGAAAATTGGAAAAAAAATATTGCAGTGGTGTTCGGAGCCCTTAAAGGGAACCTGTCATCAACTTTATGCTGACCTCACTGAGGGCAGTATAAAATAGTGACAGAAATGCTGATCTCAGCCGTGTGTCACTCATCAGCTAAAAGTAAGTGTTTGCCGAGAACCAGCATCATAATCATTGCAGCCCAGGCCTTGACAAGAGTCAAATCTACCTGAGAAGAGTCCTGGTTATTCATAGTCTCCTGCTCTCCGTCCATCTGCTGATGATTGGCAGTTCTCTCCTAGATAGAAAGGGAGAAAACTAGGTAGAAGCCGGTCAGTCATCAGCAGGTGGCAGGAGAGCAGGAATTCATGAATAGCCAGGACTCTTCTCAGGAGGCCGGGACTCTTTTCCAGGCCCAGTCTGCAATGATTGAGATGTTGGTTCTCGGCAACCACTTACTTATAAATGACGGACCACTGAAATCATCTCACCGGTCTCTACTTTATTCCGCCGTTAGTACGGGCAGCACAAAGTTGATGACAGGTTCCCTTCAACCTTCAGGATAGTTGGCTGCACCCTCTGAAAGCAAAGGGACCACTTATTACTTTGTGTTCCATTCCACTAGTAGTACTAATTGTACAAGTGCAATCAAGTGTTAATATTTTCCTTAAAATAATGTCTGCGTGAACAAACCTCTTTGGGACAAAGTGACGAATTTATGTTACAGATGAGGGGATATTCTAGTTACGTGTTACAATCAATTTTTTTATAACTGTATTGTACATACATATTTTTTTGTATATGAAATGGAATATATATTTCTTTACACTTTGCTGATAGAGAAGCTTGAATGTCAAATAAATGCTTATTTTTAATCAAATATTGTCGATATTTGCATTTATTTCTTATTTGCTAAAGGTTTAATTAAAAGGGATTATTTTAGACAAAAAAAAATGTCATGGCCAGTCAATAACAGATTGGCGGTGGTCTCCCACCCATCAGCTGACTGAAAGGGGCCATGGCAATTCAGCAAGGGCTCATGCACACGGCCATAGTTTCAGTCCGCATCCAATCTGCATTTTTTGCGGATTGGATGCGGACCCATTCATTTCAATAGGGCCGCAAAAGATGCGGACAGCACACCGTGTGCTGCCCGCATCCGTATATGTCTGTTCGGCGGCGCCGCAAATTAAGATAGAACATGTCCTAATCTTGTCTGTTTTATGGACAAGGATAGGACATTTCTAGAGGAGTGTGAAAAAAAATGCCCAGGATCCATGTTTTGCGTATCTGCAATTTGCGCACCGCAAAATAGATACGGTCGTGTGCAAGAGCCCTTATTTAGCAGGCAAATCTTTGTATGATCTGTGTGCTTTTCACATCTGTATGTCTGTCCTCTACTTGGCCGCAAAATGGGTCCGGAAAAAAACAACGATGAAACATGGACGTCAACGATTCGCAGACCGCAAAATACATACGGTCGTGTGCAGGAGCCCTAAGCTCCAATACCGGACATAGCCCATAGACGAGATTGGTTGGGTTTCTGAAGAGAAAAGTAGACTTTTGTTTAAAGAGGACCTTTCACCTGGAAAAACATTGTGAACTAAGTATCCTGACATATACAGCGGCGCCCGGGGATCTCACTGCACTTACTATTATCTCTGGGCGCCGCTCCGTTCTCCCGTCATGTCCTCCGGTATGTTCGGGGACTTGGTTATAGTAGGCGGAGTCTGCCCTTGTTCTGCTGGGTGTCTCTTTCTCCTAGGCTGTAGCGCTGACCAATCGCAGAGCTCACAGCCTGGGAGAAAAAACCTCCCAGGCTGTTAGCTCTGCGATGCGATTGGCCCGTGCTACAGCCTAGGAGAAGGAGACGCCCACAGGACAGACACCGCCTACTATAACCAAGTCCCCGAACATACCGGAGGACATGACGGGAGAACGGAGCGGCGCCCAGAGATAATAGTAAGTGCAGTGAGATCCCTGGGCGCCGCTGTATAGGTCAGGATACTTAGTTCACAATGTTTAGACCGATGAAAGGTCCTCTTTAAATCCTGGACAACCGATTTAAGATCTGTGGTTTCAGTCTCCTGCCAGCAGTTACATATTAAAAACAGAAAAAAATAGTCTAAAGGGAGCCTGTCATCTCCACACATATAAAACCGACATCATTACCTTACAGTAGCCCCCAGTGTGTTCCCAATTATTCTTCCATCGGTTGCTGCATACTGTAAAACAAACGCAGTTTGAATCACCCTTCTCGCTATCTTCAGAGTCAACTTGAAGTCAAGGAGGCAGGATGTCAATCAAAGTGAAGAGGACGGGTAAGGG
Source organism: Bufo gargarizans (assembly GCF_014858855.1). NCBI lineage: Eukaryota > Metazoa > Chordata > Amphibia > Anura > Bufonidae > Bufo > Bufo gargarizans. Next base: position 647,926,994 of record NC_058081.1, read on the forward strand.
GCGGGCTTATTTTTACTTGACGCAAGGAGGCCATTGCCTGTTATTTTTCTATTATTCTAGAAGATCTTAGGAAAACAAATGTCTACAGGGCCAGGTTTCTGCGTAGTCGTCTTGCCTGCCCCTGTCAATTGAGAAGAAGGAGGAGCTGGCGGAGCAAGGGTGCACCGAAGATGGGTCCAAGCCACCTGTGCACACTTGCTTCTCCTGCTTCCTCCCTCTCTTTGAATGACATGGCCAGGCCAGATGACCATGCAGGAACATGCATCAAGGAACATCTGCCAGGCCGCCGTGGCCATCTTGATTGACATATGACTTCACCACGCTAGCCAGCGTGATGATATATGTCATCACCCGCCGCGCGAGATTTCACGCGGTGTCTTCAATCAAGATGGCTGCGGTGGCCTCCTCTTGCTCAAATGGATAAGGTAAGTGCTATTTTTATTTTTTTTACCAGAGTGACCCCTGAAAGCCCTCATTATTAAGGCTCATGCACACTGCCGTATTTTCTTTCCGTGTCCATTCAATTTTGCGGACCGTATGGAACCATTCATTTCAATGGGTCCGCAAAAAAATAAAGTTACTCCGTGTGCATTCCATTTCCATATGTCCATATGTCCGTTCCACCAAAAAATAGAACATGTCCTATTATTGTCCGGATAACTGTTCCATTAAGGGCCAGCTGTTCCGTTCTGCAAAATACTGAATGCAAACCGGCGTCATCCGTGTTTTTTTTTTTTTTTTGCGGATCCGTTTTTTTTTGCAGACTGCAAAATAGATATGGTCGTGTGCATGAGCCCTTATTCTCAGCTGCCGCGATCAGCAATGAACGAGGTATCTGAGGAGTTCAATAGGGGGGGGGGGCACAATCACCGTTCCCCATCATTGGGCTCGCTAGTTACAAAGAAATGCGCTTAACAACGAAGTAATTCGTCATGAAGCTAATTTCTTTTGTGAAATTCGGTGAAGCAGCCGTAATGCTGTAATTTTTCAAAAATTCGCTCAAAATTTATTGCAATAATGAAAGTAAACCATCGGTAGTAAACATCCTTTATTACAGTTTATTCTGTAAAAATATTCTACAGTTTTCAAACCAGCCCCTGGATCTGAATACTTCTGTAATTGCATGTCATTAAACATTTATAGCCACTGAGTTAATCAATAAAATGTATCTGTAGAGCGCCACCTGCTGTTTGATTTTTAGCTTATTTCTTTGTCCTGCTCACTGAGATGGACGCACATGCTCAGTTTCATCCTTCCACTGTCTCCTGAATTGTGATAGGTGCAGCAGAAAGGACACGCCCCCTGAGCTGCCAGCTTAGTATTTATCTAGCAGAACAATGAATGGGGAGATCTCTGGATCCATGTGAGGTACAGGGCCGGTTCTAGCTTTGTTAGAAACAGATTGTCATGTTACTGAATGATGTCTGATTTTCTTTTTTACATTAGTCATGGGATAACCCCTTTAGGAATATTACATGAACATTTGTAAAAGAAATTCTCCACATCTTATCATCTTATCATCGTGTGTTACCAGGGTCGGACTGACCATTCGGGCACTCGGGCATGGCCTGATTAGCCCGTGGCCACTAGGGGGCCCGCCTATGGCCACCTGCAGGGCTGTCCACGGGGCAGCTGCCCCGCTGGGTCTGTTATGTGCTACTCACTCATGACGCGACGAGTCACTAGCAAAGTAGCGCAGCAGGCAGGTCACCAGGGTGTGTGTGACAATAGTCACAATACATGAGCGCCGAGCCGCAGCCGCTGACCATGCCCCCGGACAGAAGATGGCACAGGTGGATATATATTACCTTAGTTAGTATTAACATAACAGTTACTGCTTCAATGCACAGATGAAATCACAAGGACACAAGCCTCATATATCGGGTGACATGTTCTATAGTTAATGTCTACAGGTCAGGCTGGCGCCAGCTTTCCATCTTTGAAATATGGCTGCAGCCACAGTCCAGAGAAGAACATGATCTGTGGCCTTGCCGCCTTTTGTAGAAACTTACTGGCGTGTTTGAGCTCTGCTGCCCTCTTGTGGCTGTTTTGAAGAATGCAAGTTTTCTGAAAACAATGGGAGAATTGTTGTAGTCAGTTAAAGAGGGCCTTTCATGGGTCCGGACTTTGTTAACTATTTAGCAGGACATGTAGAGCGGCGCCCAGGGATGTCCCTGCACTTATTGTTATATTTGGGTGCCGCTCCGTTCGCCCACTGTGGCCCCCGTTACCGTCTGCCACGCTGTATGCTAATTACTACTATCTTCGCACAAGACAGGAGACATCAGCTTCTGTCCCTGGGCGTTCCTTCTCCCTGGGCGTTCCTTCTCCCTGGCTGTGACGTTCTGCGATTGGACAGTGCTACAGACAGGGAGAAGAAACGCCCAGGAGAGAAGCTGATGTCTCCTCCCTTGTGTGAAGATAATAGTAATTAGCGTACGACGCGGCAGACGGTAACGGGGGCCACAGCTGGCGATATAGATTTATAAAGTTTTATGATATAGATTTATATTGATAAATACCCTACATAGATATACATTTAAAAAGAAAGAGGGTCATTTTTAAAGTCAGCTTTGCAGGGGTGCGGGTCAGCATCCCCCTCTCACCATTCCCTGTGTGCGCTGCATACAACTAGAGGGAGCATTGGCGCCTAGTGCAACCACAGAGTGCAGTGCAGCAAGTTCGGAAATGAACCCTACCATAGCGTGTTGTCTTTTAAAGGCAATGGGGTAATTTATTAAGACCACAGTTTTAGACACCGGTCTTAATAACCCCTACATGTGGAGGTGGATCCGCCAAAGATATGAAGAGGCGCCGGCGTCCACATAACTTCGGCGCATCCAGCGCTAGGCTAAATGTAAGTCAGCTTCCTAACTGTCTTACATTTAGACCATTTTCTATGCCGAAAACCGGTGTAGAAAATGATGAATGAGACGGACATCCCGTCCCCTTTCCCACCCACGCCTACTTTTTTAGACCTGGTGTGAGCGGTGAGAAGCAGCTGAAATACACCTACGTTTTTTCTGGATAATAAATGACCCCCGATATGTTCTTAGGAAATTAGGTATTGTTTAAATCAAAGACAAACGTAATGTCGCACTAAAATGAGGTGGAGAACCACACAGAGGTGCACCCACTAATCAGACAACACCCAGTCTGAAAAGTAGTGAATAATATAAATAATGGAAGTGGGGCACACTCTAAAAGTAGAGGGATCTTTAATAACACTATTAATAACAATACAATAAGATATCAGCAAGTATAAGATTGAGTGAAAAGCAGCAGATAAAATAATACCGACAATACGACAAGTAATAAATTGCAATAAAAAGAAGTAGTAAAAAGAAATATATAAATATATTAAATTATATTCGGTCTGTATATGGATCCCAATATGAACTTATAAGATAAAAACAATTCAGTGGTTCAAGGAAGGGGTCATTCTCGTAAATCCCCGAAATGCGTCTGGTATCAAATCCCCCCATCAAGTAGAGAGACCCTGCAAGACCGAGGAAGTCTGGATAACCGCTACTTTAACCAGCGAATTGCCGAAGTGAGTTACTGCACTATACGAAAGGTAATCATACCACGTGCAGCAAACAAACCCCACTGGCGCCAAATTCGAATCTGGACATCAGCTCTTGAGACCGGAGTCAAGGCAGACACGCCGAGTCGAGAGCACACTATCCAGCATTAAAAGACCCTCGGGTAAGCCTCTACATATCTCCAGTAAGCGATTGCTTTTCATATTAAATACAGCGGGACGCCGCTGTGCGCATGAACAGCCTGACTATTGTATAACCAAACTCTAAGGCTGCATACGCTTGGGATTTTTGATTATTGCCACTATTTGCGACCAAGGACTGTTTGCAAGGAGAGGATTATTATCGCATAAATCCTGCATGGAACATTATACCAAGCATAATCAGTGATTTACATTATCTGATCGAACATTCAAATTCAATTGCTTTTATCTTAAAAGTTTATATTGGGATCCATATACAGACCGATTATAATTTAATATATTTATATACTTCTTTTTATTGCAATTTATTACTTGTCGTTTTGTCGGTATTATTTTATCTGCTGCTTTCCATTCCATTTTATCTGCTGCTTTTCACTCAATCTTATACTTGCTGATATCTTATTGTATTGTTATTAATAGTGTTATTAAAGATCCCTCTACTTTTAGAGTGTGCCCCACTTCCATTATTTATATTGTTTAAATCAAGTTTTTAGATTGAACAGATTTAAGAATCTTTGGTGATGACTAGTGTTGAGCAAGGCGAGCTTCAGATGCTTCATCCAAAGTCGCATCGTTCAAAACTTCGGAACAATACTGTACGGATATCCGTCTCTGTACAGTATTAGAATGTATGGGCTCCGATGAGCCGAAGTTAGTTTTTCACGAAGTCGTGTGTTACTTTGTTGAATAACTTTGGTAGTTGATTTTTAAAGTGAAAAACCACTTTAAAACTTGAAAACAAACTCAAGTTCGGTTTCAATACCACAGTGCAACACAAAGTACCGCCCCAGCAGAACCAAATACCACAGGACAGCACAAAATACTGCCGCCACAGTATTCAACTGTGTCACCATCATGAGGATGGTAATACAGTTCAGCTGAGGAAGGACCTGTGGCCATTGAGCATCACCAGGAGGCATCGGTACCGGCCGCCTGGCCGCGACATCAAGTAGGAGCAGACGCGCTCCCTGAGGCCCAGGCCCTGTTCGTAGTTGCCCCTACACCGCTTCCTGTGGGTCCCGATACCCCAAACAGGCCTAGGCCTGCTCCGCTAAGGACACCTACTGGTGCGGTGGAGGCGGACGGAACTTCCACTCCGCCGCCCAGTGCTACGGCTACTGCCGAAACGGGATGTCTCAACCCCGAAGTTCCATTGGAGATCACTGCTTATGCCCAGACCCCATGGGAATATAAGACCAACATAGAGGAGTGGGTCAAACAAGTCCTAGACGACCCCCAGCCTGGCAACCCTAAGCTCACCAGATGGACAGGGACAGTCCTCTGGTTTTCCGTACAGCGAGGAGTGGGCTTCCTTCAGGACAATTACTCTGGAACAGAGATGTTTGTGGGCCGCCGCTCTGTTAAGCGCCCCTATTTGCCGCAGGCCCGCCACAGTCTGTATGTGGGCGACCAAGTGGAGTACACCCCTATGCGCTCCATCCAAGGCCCCTTTGCTGCCAGTGTGACCCTGCTGGCCAAACCGTTAACCCCTGCAGTCACCCCAGAGACCTGGCAGGAAGACCCAGGCTCTGCAGGGAAAGTCCATTGTCTACAGGAGACCCCAGACGGCAGGTTAAGGCTCAGAGAACAGCCCCAGCCAGGACCTGAGCCACTAATCCCTGACCTGGCCGCACCAGCAACACTGCGGGTGGGCCAAATCAACAATTCAGTGCTAACTTTTAACCCCAGGGTGCAACCGTATGTCCTACCATGGAAACAGCCGGAGGTTTTAACCGCCTCTGCACCGACTAGGGATCCCGGCTTGCAGCAGGTTGCAGCTGCTTTCTCCAGGCTGTCTGCACAGTCACCACCAAAAGCCACCACTAGAGGGCAGTGGCATACTACAACAGCTGCAACCCTGAGCTACCAGAGGCAAGAGCGCCCCCTGATGCGCTTCAGTAGCTCGAGCAGCGAGGAGGACATGGATGTCCTTCTCTAAAGATGCATCCTTCTAAAAAATAAGGACTTATGGGAGCCATGTCGTGGACTGTTCCTGACGGGTGAGGACCCATTGGCATTGTTTTAATGTTTTTCTTTTTCAGGTTGCCCTATTTTGTCCTCACCCTGATGGTCATGTGCTGTAAGGACCCCCTCCATCATCATTTAACCCCTTACATCCAAGTTCACATTGTTTTATCCCCTTTCTCAGGTTACTTGATACCCTTATGGAACTAAGGTTCGAAAATATGCTGCTTTTATATGACATTTTATACCTTTTATTGGATTACAATTAACTCATTAATTCCTGTGGATTACAATTGACTTTTGCCCTGTTTCCAGAGGATTCAACATTAAGCACTTCAAGCAAAAGGACTCAAGCTTTATTTGAGCGTTCTTAAATTGCACTATTTTCAAAAGGGGTTTATTGCAACGTAAAAAGCTTGCACCCAAAGAAAAGACTCAAACGATTACCTGAGCTCTTTGTGATTCCTATTTAATGCTATTGCACTAATTACCAGCTTACAAGTTATGTAACGTTCAAGAATAATATGCCCATTATGTGTATTCTCTTCTAGGTGCCGCAATGTGACATTAATGCACTTATTGTGACAATTGCACTTAACATTGCACTTAACCAAAAATGTAGCAACTTACTCCAGTATGCCCTATTTTACAGCTCATGTTCTCTCACCCCTTCATACAGACTGCCTTTATGCGGAAGCTTAATACTAATGGCCTACATCTGGAGTCATATATCCCGGGTATCCAGGTAGGACCAAGTGGTAAGTCCCGGCAGGTCCAGTAACTACACGGGTAACCCCGCTGCTTCTGGAATGGTCAGAAGTCATAGACCCCTCCTTCCCGCTTGTTATATGTTCAGGATTGCTCCCATCCTGAGGTGTTACTTCCAGGAGTTCCATGGGATTGAACTACCCTCCTCCTGTGACATTGCCAGAAGTGCATGGAGACGCTAAATACCTCCCCTTCTGAGCCTTTGCCTAAGGTATGGCGCCTCAAACCTTAGAGCCACATTTTAGCTACCCATAGTCACCATAGTGATCGTGCTATAAGCCATATTTTTCAGACTTTGGTGCAGGGAAGGGAATACAGGATAAATCCACCCTTTCATTTGCGGGCATTCCATTACATAATGGTGGGATTATGGAGTAAAGACACCCCCATGCTTTCTTTGGTGTTTAAAGGATCCAGAACACTACAAAGTCAGTCAGTAATGTTTGCTTAGTGCAGTACTTGGTTAACTGGTTATACCGAGAGAGGGAAACTGTTAATTAGGACACCCTACTCATGCGGGCAGGAACCTTGGGATAGCCGTTATATGTTTTGTCTTTGTATGTAATACATGCAGCACTTTGTACTTATTTGGGTACCCCAGAGCTGGTTCTTCTCCCTCCTAAGCATAAGCCGAGGGCGGCTTAACTCGAAGTAAGGGGGATGTCGCTGAAGGTGTACAGAAACTAGAAGACACAAAATGAAGATCCGACTGACTGGATCCAAAACTAAGGAACCAGAGGGTAAGCCCTGTAACAGACCTGGCTCTCTCCCTTACTGCTCAGCCTATGCAAAAATCTCTATGGTAGATGATTGCATATCCTTGTTCCTCAACTGTATGAAACCTGAACACCTTATAATAGTGAGGGGACACGACCACCGGCTCCCTACACTTAATACGGAGGGAGTCAGGGTCACCTAGGATCCAGCAAACAGGAAAACCCAAATGAATGAACAAACCTATCTGTAGAAGACTCAGTAGTAGCATCCAGCATGCACACACTCCAGGAAGTAGTATAAACCGCAAAGTGATGCAGTATGGGAAGGGATTTAAAGGGATGCAATCAGTGCAACTACATGACAGCTGAGAGAGGCTAACGAGATGAGAAAACGAAAACAAAACAAAAGGAACCTCAAGCAGGAGTTTCTAAAGAACGTCTGACAGAGCTTCTCAGATGTCTGGTGGTGACAGTACCCCTCCTTCTATGAGTGGCCTTAATGTCCGTCACTGGGACCCACATCCTCTCCTCAGGACCATAACCCTCCCAATGAACGAGGTACTGGAGAGAACCGCGGACAACCAGACAACCACAATCGGAGGAGGAGGCAAAGACGAGGGTACAATGGGTTGGACATAAGGTTTTAAAAGGACTTATGAAAAACATTATGGATCTTCCAAGTCTGAGGAAGATCAAGACGGTAGGCAACAGGATTGATGACGGACAAGATTTTGTAAGGCCCAATAAACTTAGGACCCAACTTCCAGGAGAAAACCTTCAATTTGATATTCTTAGTAGACAACCACACCAGATCACCAACATTCAGGTCCGGACCAGGCACACGTCTCTTATCCGCCACACGCTTATATCTCTCACTCATGCTCTTAAGATTATCCTGAATCTTTTGCCAAATAGATGACAAAGACGAGGAGAATCTGTCCTCATCAGGTAAACCAGAAGACCCCTCTCCAGAGAATGTCCCAAACTGCGGATGAAACCCATATGCACCAAAAAATGGTGACTTATCAGAGGACTCCTGACGACGGTTATTTAAAGCAAACTCAGCAGCATGGGCTCCTGCTCAGAAGGCATTGAGAGCGACTGAGACCCTTATGCACTGAATGAGACCGCCGCACTGTCCTTGGACTGAGTATGACAGGAAGGAGTGATCTCTCCTCTCTCTCTAAGACGCCTGTCAATACGAACGGCCCGAGACATGGCAGTGTCCAAGGAGGTAGGTCTCTCATGAAAGGCAAATGCATCTTTCAATCCCTCTGAAAGACCATGGCAAAATTTACTTCGGAGTGCAGCATCATTCCAACCAGTATCAGCTGCCAATCTCCGAAATTCTGAGCAGTATATTTCTGCGGATTGTTTACCCTGGCATAAAAGACAGTCTAGACTCAGCCAGAGCAATACGATCCGGATCATCATATATCTAACCCAGGGCTAAAAAAATTCATCCACTGAACAGAGGGGCCGTGCCCCGACCGGCAGCAAAAAGGCCCAGGACTGAGCGTTATCCCTAAGCAGCGAGATGATGATCCCCACCCTCTGCTCCTAATCACCAAAGGAATGGGGAAGTAGGCGAAAATGGAGTTTGCAAGCCTCTCTAAAACGAACAAAATTCTCACTACCCCCGGAGAAAGTGTCCGGGAGCGAGATCTTAGGCTCAGAACAAACTCCATGAACGCAAGCTGAACCGGTCACCTGAAACTGAGAAACAGTTTTACGGAGATCTGCTACCTCCAATGAAAGACCCTGCATGTGTTCAGTCAAAAGTGAAACCGGATCCATGCTTGAGACGGTTTTGGCGGTTTATAATGTCACGGAAGGTGTACAGAAACTAGAAGACACAAAATGAAGATCTGACTGACTGGATCCAAAACTAAGGAACCAGAGGGTAAGCCCTGTAACAGACCTGGCTCTCTCCCTTACTGCTCAGCCTATGCAAAAATCTCTATGGTAGATGATTGCATATCCTCGTTCCTCGACTGTATGAAACCTGAACACCCTATAATAGTGAGGGGACACGACCACCGGCTCCCTACACTTAATACGGAGGGAGTCAGGGTCACCTAGGATCCAGCAAACAGGAAAACCCAAATGAATGAACAAACTTATCTGTAGAAGACTCAGTAGTAGCATCTAGCATGCACACACTCCAGGAAGTAGTATAAACCGCAAAGTGATGCAGTATGGGAAGGGATTTAAAGGGATGCAATCAGTGCAACTACATGACAGCTGAGAGAGGCTAACGAGATGAGAAAACGAAAGCAAAACAAAAGGAACCTCAAGCAGGAGGTTCTAAAGAACGTCTGTCAGAGCTTCTCAGATGTCTGGTGGTGACAGGGGAATGTAACATTTCAGAGTTATGTTACGAAACTCTTTTACCCTGCTACAACCTGTTAAGGGCATTAACTTTGTCATATTGTGTAATTTCATATATGTGCATTATAAGCCTTGTAAATATATATATTGTTGTCATTCTTCATGTTCACCAGCAGGTGGCAGCAATGTGTTCAGCAAGGACTTAGCTACAGTTTAGTATTTCTGAGCTGGAATAGTACATTCCAGTTTAGCTCCCCCCTCTGTGAGGAGGTGTGGAATGTTCCCACATCCTGCCTCATGGGGAGGGAAGGAAGTTCAGTTAGTGTGCCAGCCACCTCGGCTAGGGGAAGGCTGTGCTTGTAGGAGCTCCCAGATATAGGGATCCAAAGCCAGTATCTTGTCTCGACTGAGACAAATTATCATCATTCCCAGCCTGAGCCTTGCAGCCTCAGCTGGTAGAAGCAAGCAGCCACCTCCAGTATTCCAGGAAGAAGCATACCCTGTGAGCGCAACTGTGAGTACCGTCCAGAGACCAAGAGAAGCCAAATTCCTCCTCAGCTAGTCAGTCCCCAAGACAGCAGAAGATAGTCAGTGCAGAATATAAATTCCTGCCACAGTACAGAGCTACAAGCAGATGACTTATCCTGCAAAGAGCTCCAGGCACATGATAGAGCAGAAAATAGATTCCTGCCACACATTGCCAATCAGTGGCGTACATATAGGGGTCGCAGGGGTCGCCTGCGGACCCCTGGCCCCTGCTGCAGCTCCATCTGGCATCCGATTCCCATCCCAATTCCAGTTAAGTTGCCCCAGCCCTCCTCCTTGCAGTTAGCGCCTGAACTCAGACGGGATCCGGAAGGACTGAGAGAGGACGCACAAGAAGAGGACCGCTGAGGCGCCGACCGACCGGAAGAACAGAAGAACTGAAGTTCCCCTGCCCTGCCAGCTGGTAACTCGACAGTAGGTAAGTAAGTAAAAGCTGGGGGGGAGGGGAGCGGACCGGACCCTGGCAGCCCGCAACAGGGCACACTGAGGCCCCCAGCCCCCCAGGCATCCCCCCCTGGCAGATGACGGGGGGGGGGCGACGACTCGTCTCGTCTCTGGCAGCAGGAAAAGCCCGCACACTGAGGCCCCCAGCCCCCCAGGCATCCCCCCTGGCAGACCGGGGGAGGGGGGGGTTTACAGTCACTGGCACTCGTCTCTGGCAGGAAAAGCCCGCAACAGGTCACACTGAGTCTGACTGTAAACCCTCCCCCCCTCCCCCGGTCATCTGCCAGGGGGGATGCCTGGGGGCCTCAGTGTGCCCTGTTGCTGCAGGCTTTTCCTGCCAGAGACGAGTGCCAGTGACTGTAAACCCCCCCCCCCCCCCCTCCCCCAGTCATCTGCCAGGGGCCATCTGCCTTGCTTTGATGGGATTGCCAGATTGGGGCCTGGGCTGATCTGATCTGTGCGGCGGCGAGTTGGCCCATGGATCAATTTCGCACTAGGGCCCCATGGATTGTGTGTACGCCACTGTTGCCAATACCTGCTGGGACTTCAGACTAATGCTGTATCTCATGTGGATTAATTCTGCAAGAAGTAAAGACCCGTTTGAACTTTACCAAAGGTCTGGATCTCAATTATTGCTGCAAATCCCTCAATTACTCCTACTATCAACACACTCATTTTATTGCAAGTGAGCCAGGATCCAGGAGTCCAGCCGTACCAAGGTAGGAGACTCCGTTGACACTATTGCCATTACCACACAGAGACATTACACCACTCTGGCATTCCTAACCTGGTGCGTGAGATATTACATCTTAAAGGGCCCTGTGACTGTACCCTGCGGACGCTGCAATTGGCGTCACGAGCAAAACTATTAACTATCACTTACACCTGACCAGCCATTGCATATTATTGGCGTCAGAGTGCATACCCTAATCCGGCTTACTGCATTACCTCATCCATTTGATCTCGAAGAGCCAGCCATCGCCATCTTGATTGAAGATCTTGCGTAAAATCTCACACAGCCCGTCATCATGTCAGCCGGCGCGGTGACGTTATATTTCACCACGTACTGGATTTTAAGCCGGATCTTCAATAAAGATGGCGGCTGGATCTTCGTGGTAAGTAAGATTTTGTTTATTTTTTACTTGCAGGATGACAGGCCAAACTGGACGGACAAATGTATTTTTTCGGCCTTATGTACTATGTTACTATTCAGGGAAAATCGAAAAGCATGAAGAAATTTGGCTTTGCGGCCAATAACATTTTTCATGAAATTTGGATCGCACAACACTACAGCTGACACTCACGTTGGTATATTTGCCTGACCCACATTTGATCAAAAATGTGCGCAAAGAGCTTCCATTTTTCATGTGTAGTAGGTATAGTACCACTGTAATCCAGAATAATGTCTAATCCTTAGTTCTATTGTTTGCATGTATAACAGAGTGCTGCCATATTTTGTTTGCTGTTTGTATGTTAGCTTTATGGATGTGCATCGGCGACTTTGGATGTGCTAGGATTTTCCTGCACTCACCGGGAACGGAGATAACTCTGATCCCGACCCTTTAACACCACAGATGGCACAGTCAATAATGACCAATGCATCTAAGACTACTTTCACACTAGCGTTCGGGCGGATCCGTTCTGAACGGATCCGCTCATAATAATGCAGATGGAGGCTCCGTTCAGAACGGATCCGTCTGCATTATTTTTAGCATAGAACAGCTAAGTGTGAAAATAGCCTCGTACGGATCCGTCCAGACTTTCAATGTAAAGTCAATGGGGGACGGATCCGCTTGAAGATTGAGCCACATTGTGGCATCTTCAAACGGATCCGTCCCCATTGACTTACATTGAAAGTCTGGACGGATCCGCACGCCTCCGCACGGCCAGGCGGACACCCGAACGCTGCAAGCAGCGTTCAGCTGTCCGCCTGTCCGTGCGGAGGCGAGCGGAGCGGAGGCTGAACGCCGCCAGACTGATGCAGTCTGAGCGGATCCGCCTCCATTCAGACTGCATCAGGGCTGGACGGAAGCGTTCGGGTCCGCTCATGAGCTCCTTCAAACGGAGCTCACGAGCGGACCAGCGAACGCTAGTGTGAAAGTAGCCTAAGTGGTTATACAGAGGGAGAGGGCTCCTTCTGTCCTGTGATTTGCACCGTTGGGACATACTAGCAGGGTGCCAATTGGTTGCTATTGCAGCTGGGGTCCTTCTGAATGCCCCAGGCCTGCCATATCATGGCTATTATTACATCCGGCCTCTAGCAGAATATAATAGTCTGCAGGTACACAGAAGCTTTACTGTGAATAGTACAAGTGATTGAATGATCTCAAGTTTAAGTCCCCTAAGTGGAGTAAAAATCAGCTGAATTAAAATGTTAGAAAAACAAAAATATAAAAAGTATTTCCTATTTTAACTAATACAAAAAAATTAAAACATAAACATAATTGGTAAAATATCATGTTATTTAATATCATAACAAACAAAAAAACAAAAAATATCCAATGTCAGATTTTCTTTTTTTTTTCCTGGTTCACCTGCCTCCCAGTTGAATGAAAAATTATCAAAACATATACAATCAGTTAAAACTACAAGTTGCCCTGCAAATAAACTGCCCTCACATTGATCCGGAGGTAGAAAAACCAAGAAATTTATGGGTGTTAGCATATGAATGAATCAAATAAAACCGCAGCACTCCCAGGTCCTCAATCCATGCTGGTTTAGTCACCAAAAAATTGCGACGTTCCAACTTAACCGGTCTTTCTGAAGCAAGTGTGGTATGCACACCGAACTTGTTTGCTTGAGAAAGACTGGTTAGGTCAAAACGTCGCAATTTTTGGATGAATAAGGCTACTTTCACACTAGCGTTCGGGGCTCCGCTTGTGAGTTCCATTTAAAGGCTCTCACAAGCGGTCCCGAACGCATCCGTACTGCCCTAATGCATTCTGAAAAGGACGCGGATCCGCTCAGAATGCCTCAGTCTGGCAGCGTTTGGCCTCCGCTCCGCTCAGCAGGCAGACACCTGAACGCTGCTTGCAGCGTTCGGGTGTCCGCCTGGCCGTGCGGAGGCAAACGGATCCATCCAGACTTACAATGGAAGTCAATGGGGACGGATCCGTTTGAATTTGACACAATATGGCTCAATTTTCAAACGGATCCGTCCCCCATTGACTTTCAATGTAAAGTCTGGACGGATCCGTCTGCGGCTACTTTCACACTTAGAATTTTTTTTACAATATAATGCAGACGGATCCGTTCTGAACGGAGCCACCGTCTGCATTATATGAGCGGATCCGTCTCAGACGGATCCGCTCTGAGCGCTAGTGTGAAAGTAGCCTAAGGGCTGTTTCACACGAGCGGATGCCGTGCGTCGCATCCGCTCCGTGAAAGACAGCCAAAACCCGATGCAGACTTCAGAGGCACGGAGCATTATCAGTCATGTTAATGCTCCGTGCCTCTGAAGTCTGCATCGGGTTTTGGCTGTCTTTCACGGAGCGGATGCGACGCACGGCATCCGCTCGTGTGAAACAGCCCTAAACCAGCATGGATTGAGGACCTGGGAGTGCTGCGGTTTTATTTAATTCATTCTAGTGCAGATAGAGTCCGGGGGCGAGGTAACGGGACTGGGAGAGGAATGGAAGGAGGGACTAGAACAGTTCAGAAGGAAAAGTGTAGGGTAAAAAATATACATAAACCTCTCAAATGTATGTATACTAATGCCAGAAGCCTGACTAATAAAACTGGGGAGCTGGAATTACTGATGTGTGAGGAGAACTATGACATAGTGGGAATAACTGAGACATGGCTGGATGATAGCTATGACATAGTGGGAATAACTGAGACATGGCTGGATGATAGCTATGACATAGTGGGAATAACTGAGACATGGCTGGATGATAGCTATGACATAGTGGGAATAACTGAGACATGGCTGGATGATAGCTACGACTGGGCAGTTAATGTACAGGGTTACAGTCTGTTTAGAAAGGATTGCCAAAACCGGAGAGGGGGAGATGTCTGCCTTTATGTAAAGTCCTGTCTAAAGCCCACAGTCCGAGAAGACATAAGGGAGGGACACGAACATGTGGAGTCACTGTGGGTAGAGATACATGGAGGCAAAAACAATAACAAATTACTAATAGGAGTTTACTATAAACCACCTAATATACCAGAGCCCACAGAAAATATAATACTAAGGCTCCATTTAGACGTCCGTAGAATGTATCCACACACGTTCCACAATTATCCGGAACAGGTGCGGACCCATTCATTCTCTATGGGGCAGGAATGGATGCGGACAGCACACATAGTGCTATCCACATCCGCATTTCCGGAGCGTGGCCCAAACTTCCGGACATGTGAATGGACCCTAAACGAGATAGACGAGGCAGCAAATCATAATGAGGTGGTTATTATGGGGGACTTCAACTACCCAGATATAGACTGGGAAACTGAAAGCTGCATCTCTCATAAGGGAAACAGGTTCTTGGCAATAACCAAAGACAATTACCTCTCCCAACTGGTTCAGGACCCGACTAGAGGGACGGCCATACTGGACTTAGTATTAACCAATAGACCTGACAGAACAACAGACGTGCAGGTTGGTGGACACCTGGGAAATAGTGACCATAAAGTAATAACCTTCCAGTTTATCATTCAAAAGAGCGTTTCTACAGGGAGGAACAAAAATACCAAACTTCAAAAAAGCTAACTTTAGGCTACTTTCACACCTGCGTTCAGTTCAGAACGGATCCGTTTGCATTATTCTTTTTTTTAAAAGTCTAAGTCAAAATGGATCCATCCTGGCTTACATTGAAAGTCAATGGAGGATGGATCCATTTTCAATTGCACCATATTGTGTCAGTGAAAACAGATCAGTCCAAATTGACTTACATTGTAAGTCAGGACGAATCCGTTTGGCTCCGCATCGTCAGGCAGACACCAAAATGCTGCAAGCAGCGTTTTGGTGTCTGCCTCCAGAGCGGAATGGTGCAACAAAGCCAAACTGATGCATTCTGAACGGATCCTTATCCATTCAGAATGCATTGGGGCTAAACTGATCCGTTTTGGGGCTGCTTGTGAGAGCCCTGAAACAGATCTCACAAGCGGACCCAGAAACGCCAGTGTGAAAGTAGCCTAAGCCAACAAAGAGAGGCCATAGGCCTAACTAACTGGGACAAAGTCCTCAAAAATAAAAATACAGCCACAAAATGGGATATTTTTAAAAGCATCCTAGAGACCGAGAGATTAATTGCCAAAGAAAGCAAAACTAACCCTAAAATGTTCTTCAATCATATAAATGGTAAAAAGTATAAATCTGAAGGTGTTGGCCCTCTACAGAGTAATGAGGGGGGAGTTGCAGAGAGCGATGAGGAGAAAGCAAAGCTATTAAATATTTTTTTCTCCACTGTATTCACTTAAAAAAATAAGCTGTCAGATAAAATGCAGAATGTAAAAATTAATTCCCCATTAAAAGTGCCCTATCTGACCCAGGAAGAAGCATGTTAAAAATATTAAAATAGACAAATCGCCAGGGCCAGATGGCATACACCCTCGTATCCTAGGAGAATTTAGTAATGTCATAGCCAGACCCTTATTTCTGATATTTAAGGAATCTATACTGACTAGGAGTGTTCCACAGGATTGGCACATAGCAAATGTGGTGCCAATATTCAAAAAGGGTACAAAAACAGAGACGGGAAACTATTGGCCGGTAAGTTTAACATCTGTCGTGGGTAAACTGTTTGAAGGTTTTCTAAGAGATGCTATCTTGGAGGATCTCAACGGAAATAAGCAAATAACGCCATATTTACATAGCTTTATGAGGGATCGGTCATGCCAAACTAATTTAATCAGTTTCTATGAGGAGGTAAGTTCTAGACTTGACAGCGGCTAATCAATGGATGTTGTATATCTGGACTTTTCCAAAGCATTTGACGCGGTACCACATAAAAGGTTAATATATAAAATGAGAATGCTCGGACTGGGAGAAAATGTCTGTATGTGGGTAAGTAACTGGCTCAGTGATAGAAAACAGAGGGTGGGTATTAATAGTACACTCTCAGATTGGGTCACTGTCACTAGTGGGGTACCTCAGGGGTCAGTATTGGGTCCTATTCTCTTCAATATATTTATTAATGATCTTGTAGAAGGCTTGCACAGTAAAATATCAATTTTTAAAGATGACACTAAATTGTGTAAAGTAATTGACACTGAAGAGGACAGAATACTACTACAGAGGGATCTGGATAGATTGGAGGCTTGGCCAGATAAGTGGCAGATGAGGTTTAACACTGACAAATGTAAGGTTATGCACATGGGTAGGAATAATACAAGTCACCCGTACATACTAAATGGTAAAACACTCGGTAACACTGACATGGAAAAGGACCTATGAATTTTTGTGAACAGCAAACTAAGCTGTAAAAACCAGTGTTAGGCAGCTGCTGCCAAGGCCAAAAGGATAATGGGTTGCATCAAAAGGGGCATAGATGCCCGTGATTAGAACATAATCCTACCAATTTACAAATCACTAGTCAGACCACACATGGAGTACTGTGTACAGTTCTGGGCTCCTGTAAACAAGGCAGACATAGCAGAGCTGGAGAGGGTACAGAGTAGGGCAACTCAAGTAATAACTGGAATGGGGCAACTACAGTACCCTGAAAGATTATCAACATTAGGGTTATTCACTTTAGAAAAAAGACGACAGAGGGGAGATCTAATTACTATGTATAAATATATCAGGGGTCAGTACACAGATCTCTCCCATCATCTATTTATCCCCAGGACTGTGCCTGTGACGAGGGGACATCCTCTGCGTCTGGAGGAAAGAAGGTTTGTACACAAACATAGAAGAGGATTCTTTACGGTAAGAGCAGTGAGACTATGGAACTCTCTGCCTGAGGAGGTGGTGATGGTGAGTACAATAAAGGAATTCAAGAGGGGCCTGGATGTATTTCTGGAGTGTAATAATATTACAGGCTATAGCTACTAGAGAGGGGTCAGTGATCCAGGGAGTTATTCTGATTGCCTGATTGGAGTCGGGAAGGAATTCCTAAATTGGCTTCTACCTCTTTTTTTTTTTTTTTTGCCTTCCTCTGGATAAACTTGCAGGATAACAGGCTGAACTGGATGGACAAATGTCTTTTTTCGGCCTTATGTACTATGTTACTATGTTATTCTAAAGATTTGGGGGTACTACGGACTGGTACCCAACACCACGGGCACCACCACCATAGAGACTTAATACGCAGATTCATTATTGCTGCTACTTCTTTTTCTTCCTTTGAGTGTTAGTATATGAAGACACAAAGCAATTTTTTTTTTAAAAAAAAGGTTTTTAATTTTTTTAGATTTAGTAAAACATAACATTTTTATTTTATTTTGGTAGAGCTGTAATCATTAAATGTTATTTTTATCATATTGTAAATGCTGTAAAAAAAAACAATGGGACCATTGTTTTTTTTTTCCCATTTCCACACACAAAGGTTTTCTTCAGTGCAGTTTCCCAATACAGTATATAAACCATTAATGAATTTATGTAAAAAGTACAACGGGTAAGGCAAAAAACAAGCTATGTTGATGGAAAAATAAAAAAGTTATGACTTTTTGAGAGGGGTGGGGAAAATTAAAATGTTTTTCCATGGTCCATAAGGGGCTTAAAGAAGTCCCTCCACATTTTATCATCGTGTTGTTTTTAAGTGTTGATTAATTTTCTAATCACTGTCAAATTCCCTGAATACACTTCAAAGATATTACGTTGACTGTAACTTCCACAAAAGGGATCATTAATCTGAACAGAATTTTTAACTTATTTAGATTTTTAAAAATAATGTTCGAGGGAGAACATTGATCAGTATTTCAATGAACGGAAGCCATTGACTGGATTGTGCAGGATAAGCAATAACAAACACCTACATGGAGAAAACATTGGTGGTCTTCTGAAAATGAGGTCTTGATCTCCATTGCTACTTTAAGGTAAAACATTCATGTACATAAGCAGATTCCTAGACAGGTTTGGGAAGTGACTTAAAGGCAATATTGTATGTGACTAGGTAGCCATCATTGTACATGTAGAGTTTGTGATCATTAGGGTTGTAGGAAAGACTCTGCACATTCTCCATCATTTTGTCAAGGATGATGCTTATTTGACCTTCCTGGCTTGTCTTGGTGTCATACATGTAAAAGATTTCTTCTTTTCTGGTGCTAAGGGTTCTAGTGGCATACAGGACCCCACACACTATAAAGGCATTGGTGGCACCAGGCTTGTACTGGGATGTCATCCAAGTCTTCTCTACCACCAAGGTAACGGGATTTAGTTTGCCAATTACAATGTTTCCAGCGTTTTGCTCTGTAGAGTAAATGACCCAGGGGCCATTTTCATCACTGGCTAAGTCAATGTCCTGCCAGGCAGAGGAGGCGTAAGAGAATCGGTTGTTAAAAGTGGCATCTGTGAGGGTCTTACGCTCCACTGCATTGGTATCCGCATTGCATTTACAGATGTCCCTACTGTTATAGCAATTGTAATACAATGAATTGTTGAACATAATTATGCCTCCGCCTTGGCCACAGCTGGAGTAGTCATAATTATTGTAGGCCAGATTTTTGGTCAGCACCTTCTCTGTGGCTCCTTTGTAGAGCAAGAGATTATCGTATGTGGGGTAATATCGAATAATGTTCATCATACGGCCATCTACTTGAAGAGGGGTCACCCAATGCACATCTTGATTACCATTTGCATAAGAGTCTTTCCCCCATCCTCCAAATTTATAGTTAAATCCTAACCAATTCAACTGGACCACAAATGGTTTACTGATGTTAACAATTCCTCCATGACTGCAGGATCCTAAGGATATAAAAAAATGAAAAAAAAATATTTAAAACTATAGACATCACTTGCAATTTATCACAATCTGTTGTGTCATTATACAAATTCATATGTTGCCTGAACCAGTTCAAGATTTACGTGGGTCCTCTGGTGGCAAACATGGTGGATCACCTTTCTACCAATTCTTGACAGTAGAGCATGTTTATCCAGAGTGTAATGGGGCCACTAGCCCCTCTATAACCTAACATCTGAATGTTTTTGTCTGGTGCTAGTGCAGACTTGTCTATTGCTTATGTCATCTCATCAGACAACACTACAAACTTTAAAAACATTTTAAAACAGAAATACAAAGTCGACTTCATTCCTGTTTTAATTTTTTTTTTCAGTTGTAGAATCGAAGTCTCACGCAACTTCTAACTTAGCGGATTTTGCCTCGCCAATGCACATACATTTGAACGCTGTACAGAGACAGGTCTCCGTACACCATTAAAACGAGCTTTAGGAACGAATCAACTTCGATCTTGGATCCAAAGCTCGATTCACTCATCCCTATTAATAACCTATCCTGAGGACAAGTTATCAGAATGTAAACCTAGGCCTTCTAATGCCTAAGGATAGGTCATCATTATTCAGCCTCCTCTTAGTATACCAAGTCTGATGGCAGTGGCTGTGCTTGGTATTGAAGCGCAATCCCATACACTTTAATGGGATTGTGCTCCACAAAGGCCATGTGACCGTTGAACATAACATCACAGAGAGAGAAACAGGCCACAGAACTTCCCCGAATGTGACACACTGTCGAACAGCTGATCACCCGGGCTACCAGGGGTTAGACCCCACCAATCTGATTTTAATGACCTATCCTGAAAGTAGGTCATCCATATTGAACTCTTGAAAAAATTCCTTTAAAAATGTCCCTAGAAATGACACTAAAGAACGTGAATTCAAGAATTGACATTTGAGTAGAAACTTAATATTGGTCCAGACAATAATGTGGTTGCTTAATTTGGCAAAGATGCAAAAGGTTGCAGAAAGTGTGGTAAATTGCACAAAGTGGAGCATGTAACATAATATTTTCTCACTTCACTAGACATATTAGACACTATTTTCCTTTATGCCACCTCATAAGGGCTTGTGCTTAGGGCTTCAGGATAAATGGGGGGGGGGGGTGGCACTTCATATAGGAAACTAATTGTTCCTGTTGATTCTTTCACCTTAGTACTGCCTCTCCGAACTCATTGGGATGTCTCTTTATCATTAACTTTTGTTTATTGTAGCCACAAGTCAGGAGATTTAACAAAGACACTGTTTACCTACAGCTAATTTAAAGGCTATGCACATTTGTGGGGGAAAGTTTGGGCTTAAAATCTTTTTTTCAATTGGTCTTTATTCAAAATTTTCAGCAGTTTTTGTCATATAGGTTTAAGTTTAGCCTAGCTGCAGGACATCTTACTTTTACTTTCAGCTGTCATCTGACGTTAAGCCCCCTATCTCTCAACTACTTATAGCTCATAACAGTAATTCCTTCAGGAAGACAGTGTAACGCTGGGTTCAGACCTGAGCGTTCGCGATGGAGCGCTCTGTATGCGCGATTGTACGGGCGTTTGCAATCGCGCATACAGAGACAAGCGAACGCCCATTGTCGCGCGTTCCCGGAAGTCTATGTACGGAAAGGAGCGACAAGACGCCCCAAAGAAGCTCATGTACTTCTTGGGGCGTCGGGCGTTTTACAGCGCGATCGTACGCGCTGTAAAACGCTCAGGTGAGAACCATTCCCATAGGGAATCATTGGTTCTTGCCTGTTGAGCGTTTTACAGCGCGTAGGAACGCGCTGTAAAACGCTCAGGTCTGAACCCAGCGTAATGGTAGAATCCCCTGACTTGGTACTGCAGTTAACAAAAGCAAGTGAAAAAGAGACATCAGAGCAGTCAGATAAGGAGAAAGATGAATCCAAGATATGTACATTGCTAGCATAATCTGCACACTGACACAAAAGTAGTAAAGCTCCTCAGTATAACTAAAAACACAGTGGCCACAGAGTAAAGGTGGCCATGTACCTTGCAAGAGTTAGGGTTCATTTCAAGTTTGTGCTTCAGCGTATGATCATGGATGCATTTTTATACGGATCTCTTTTAGATGATGTCCACTTCCTGTCTTTCTTTCAGACTCAATCACTTTAATGAATGACTCTTGAGGGTAAATTCGGAGCTGGTTGGTGCATGCTATGATTTTTCCAGTCATTGCATGCACCATCCATTGATGCCTTTGGACTTGTGCATTAGGTTTATATTTTACTGGCAGCTGTGTAAGGGTATATTCAAATGAGATGTTTTCAGGGGTGGACTGGGAACTTAAAGTGACCCTAGAAAAAAAAAATAACTTGTGGCACCATGCCGTAGCGGGCTCCAAATTAACAGAAGGTGGGGCAAAATACTGTCCCATCAGAACCATGTACCACAGTGCAGCACAATATGTTGCCTAAAAGCTGTCCCTTTGTGGTGGCCATCAATAGCTGCCATTTTCTGTCTCCTCCACCTCCGGTTGTCTCTGATTAAGATACGGAGCAGGGGGCTTAGGAGGTGAGACGCAGACTACAGCAGTTGAATTCAGGAGAGCATGTGCGCTGTGCCAGCGGCAGAGGGGAGGGCTTGGGCAGCCCCCTGGGTATCAGCCCACCGTGAAATTTCCCTGTAAGCTATATGGCCCTGGATGTTTTTAACCACACAGTGAAAATTGCACTAAAACAAAGTTTAAAACCGCATTCAGTTTTAACTGGTTTGCTGCAGTTTTGAGATGTGGTTATTTGCCATGGTTTTTTCCAGGTTAAAAATGTAACATAAATGCATGGCCAATAAGCACATCACAAAACTACAGTAATCACGGTAAAACCAAGTGCGTTTTCTGGAGAGTTTTTTACCACACGGTCAAAATCATTTTGTGTAGCTGCTGTATACCCTCAAGTCAATAGGCAGCTTTAGCCGAACTAATAGGGTAAAACCACGCGGTCATGTTTTTGCATGCAGTTTTGGAAGCCAAAACCAGGAGTGAATTCTAAAAAATGCGTAGTCGTATCTGTCCTTACTTTACTTTTTTCTACTTTTATGATCCACTCCTGATTTTGGCTTCAAAAACGGCATCAGCAAGTCTGACCATGTGGCCGCACCCTTAGGGGATGTGAGCACTAAACGTGTCTAGGACAGCATAAACTGTAAATACAGCCGTGCATGGCTTCACTAATAAATTGCTGTAAAAATGTTAATAAATTTGGTACATTTTAGGATTCCTCTTAGCCTCACACTTTTTCAACAATGTTCAAAACTGTACAAGTTGTACAAGTACAGTTTAACAATTTGGAACATTTGATTACTAAATCTTCCTTAGGTTAGGTATGGTCTATGTTCTGAATGTATGTTGTGGAGATATTAGTTTTCATAAGTAACACAATTAACTTACCATAATTGATCTGTGGTGGGACTTCATTATTTTGGTTCTTCTCACAATCTTCAAGTCTCTTACGCAGTGAAGCAATCTCCCGTCTCACTGCTAGGACATTGTTCTTGTCGTATGATTCTAGTTGGTTCACCATAATGGATATATTATGGACCTGGAAATTAGATATAATATGACAGTGTTTAGCTTTATCTTCTGCAGTTATGTTTTCCATATTTGTCTATTTTATTATTTTGAACCTCCTGAACTGTTGACCTACCTCCGTATAGAGAGTTTCCACCAGAACATTGGATCCATCCATTGATTCTCGAAGTTTGATAACCAATGATTCCATTTCTCTGATTTCCAACCTAAGCAGCTCAAAGTCTAGTTCTGTGTAGGATACACCACCCATCTCTATGACTTCTACTCGTCTGGTCAGGTTCTTAAGCTTTACCAGGTATTCAGTCAGTGTAGCCTGATAACTGTTCACCTAAAAGAAGGACAAGATTTTATAAATGCATCCTGCATTTCAAGAGACTCATTATTGACTGCTAGAGTGCGAGAAATTTTTCGAGTTTTACCTTAGTGATCTCTTGTTGGACACTGATGCTTAGATCCTTGTTGGAAATTTCCAGGATCTCCAAACGATCTGCAGGGAATGTGTTATCTGGGAGGGCAACAGAGCAGTAACAAACGCCCAGTTCATCCATAGCCCCAGTGGTGTTTACCTGTACAAGACCATAATGTAATAGAGGTTAGGTCAGTGAAATATTCATAGTGCTTTTTGGGCATGAGCCCTGCACTCTCTGTGTCAATGCTTGCAGTCATCAATATCTAAGTGGACTTCCACAGCCCACGTAAGATATGTTGCAAATAAGTTAATGATGTTAACATAAACAGAACTTAGCCACTTCCCAGACATTTCGGTCTTACCCAGACATGTTTTAACTGTCTGTCTGTGACCTAAGATCAGATGTGTGTGGACACCTGGATCGTAACAATCAGGACATCAACACACATGTGATCTTGGGCCACAGACAGGCCATTCAAAGACATCCTAGTAGGACTGAAACATCCGCTAACACTACGGAATGGCTATGTTCTCTCCTTATTAACTAAAATGGGTTTGACAAAAAATAAAAATATATATATATATATATATATATATAGAGAGAGAGAGAGAGAGCACTATATAGAGATAAGGACTATCATGGAGGTCACATATTGTATTACTGCCCTATAATATATTAACATATGTAGGTTTCAGGAGGTAACTGTTTTAGGGACCATTTATTTGAGAAGGAGAACTGCACTATACCTGATACACATCAGTTGCAAACCCCACCTCCAGACAATAATCACTACCAAGCTGTGCTCTTCCACAGTAATAGTTACTGTTGTGCCCCCCTCCCCCCCCCTCAACTGTAGCCCAAGCAGTATTTCCTGCCTCTTCTATTAGTTACAGCATTGCCCCTATATCGCATTTGAAAACACAGCGGTGCCCCCCCCCCTTCCCTGAGTAGTCAGAGCAGTTCCTCCTTCTCTTCCCTAGTAATCACAGTAGTGTCCTAATACTCCCCCTGTAGTCAGAGCACTGCCTTCCCTTTCCCCAGTAGTCACATCAGGGCTCAACTTTCCTCCTATTCTTTATACATGGTGAAGTGCAAATCATGTAAAACTCACTCTGTACAGAAACTCTGTTCATCTTAATATATAATAACAAATAGAGAGCACATTCTGTAAAATAGATAGATAGATAGATAGATAGATAGATAGATAGATAGATAGATACAGTAGATAATTAGATACACTTGAAATATATATATATATAACGGAAAAAGGGCAGCGCTCCGAAAAATCTAAAGAATAATTTTTATTCACCCATGTGGTACAGCAACGTTTCTTTTTGGAGAAAGGCTCTATTGTTGAGCTGAAACGTTGCTGTACCACATGGGTGAATGAAAATTATTATTTTGATTTTTCGGAGTGCTGCCCTTTTTCCATTTTATATTTTGGGAAATTGCTTATTCCCGTTGGGCTTTGCACCTGTTGCTATTGCTGGTTTGATTGGTGCTGCCTGTTTTTTCATTTTTAAATATATATATATACATATATATAGATATATATTAGAATGACACAGTGAATAGATAGATAGATAGATAGATAGATAGATATGGGATAGATAGATAGATAGATAGATAGATAGATAGATAGATAGCATTTTCCATGGATTATCTATGAGCCCTGTCAATTCTTTGTACTCACCAGCAGACTGGCAGCATGGCTATGCAGTACACACACAGCTAGGATTAGTAGAAGCAGCATCTTGTCCTATGGAATTGCCTTCTGCTCCTCTCTTTGCCTTGTGCAGAAGCAGCTGTATTTATATAGGCAGCTTTGGGGTGGAGGAATGACCTCAAGGAATTTCCAGATTTTCCTCAGATGAAGCCCCCTCCCCATTACGTCCAGCACACACCCCATCCATTCGGTTTGTACCTGTTGAGAAATCACACAGTTGACATAGGTGTAGCAATGTCCTTGGGAAATCTGCATAAGAAACAGTCCTGTAGTAAATAAAAGAATAGCATTGTATTACCCTTGTGCTGGTCATCTTCACAAGAACCTGCATTCCTGTCCCCAGGAGTTGAATTGCTAAACAAGATTTGCACAGTGATAAAAGAAAACTGTAAGCCTCGGTTCACATCTGCCTTGGAGGCCCCCTTAACAGCCCCCTTTGCAGATGCCATCAAAATTGACCAACAAAATAGTGCGGATATCTAGTAAAAACATCAATTTTTTTGTTCCGTAAAATAAAAGACACCACGATGGAAAGCCAGTGGACCTGATTATAGCATAAGGTTGCTTTTGGCAACGGCAGTGATTAAAGCAGATGTGGATGAGTCCTACACTGTCTGGATCATATCATGTTTCTTTCACCCCAATGTATGCTATTAAACAGGCTGACATTATAGATGTTAAAAATGTCACCTGAATTTAACTCTGCATTTCTTTTATTTAAGTATTCCCCCATTTTCGTGTAATTTTAACTTGTATTATATACGAATGAGTCTCTAGGGCCAGGGGGGCATTGCACCTGCTCCTAGAGGCTCCGTTCGCCCACCTCATTTCCACGCCCTTCTGTCTTGATTGACAGGGCCAGGCCAGTGTTGGTTCTCCTGCTGGCCCTGTCTGCCGTGTAAATCTTGCGCCTGCGCCGTTCCGTTCAGTATTTGGCGCAGTGAGAAAGGCCGGCTGCGCCAGCGACTTAAAAAGATTAAAATAGACAAATCGCCAGGACCGGATGGCATACACCCCCGTATCCTAAGGGAATTAAGTCATGTCATAGCCAGACCCTTATTTCTGATATTTGCGGACTCTATACTGACAGGGAATGTCCCACAGGATTGGCGCATGGCAAATGTGGTGCCAATATTCAAAAAGGGTCCAAAAACAGAGCCTGGAAACTATAGGTGGGTAAACTGTTTGAAGGTTTTCTAAGAGATGCTATCTTAGAGCATCTCAACGGAAATAAGCAAATTACGATCTATATCAGCATGGCTTCGTGAGGGATCGGTCATGCCAAACTAATTTAATCAGTTTCTATGAGGAGGTAAGTTCTAGACTTGACAGCGGCGAATCAATGGATGTCGTATATCTGGACTTCTCCAAAGCATTTGACACTGTACCACATAAAAGGTTAGTATATAAAATGAGAATGCTCGGACTGGGAGAAAACGTCTGTATGTGGGTAAGTAACTGGCTGAGTGATAGAAAACAGAGCGTGGTTATCAACGGTACACACTCAGATTGGGTCACTGTCACTAGTGGGGTACCTCAGGGGTCAGTATTGGGCCCTATTCTCTTCAATATATTTATTAATGATCTTGTAGAAGGCTTGCACAGTAAAACTGTGTAAAGTAATTAACACTGAAGAGGACAGAGGGATCTGGATAGATTAGAGGCTTGGGCAGATGAGATTTAACACTGACAAATGTAACGTTATGCACATGGGAAGGAATAATGCAAGTCACCCGTACATACTAAATGGTAAAACACTCGGTAAAACACTGAAATGGAAAAGGACCTAGGAATTTTAGTGATAGGGCAAACTAAGCTGTAAAAAACTGTGTCAGGCAGCTGCTGCCAAGGCCAATAAGATAATGGGTTGTATCAAAAGAGGCATAGATGCCTGTGATGAGAACATAGTCCTACCACTTTACAAATCGCTAGTCAGACCACACATGGAGTACTGTGTACAGTTCTGGGCTCCTGTAAACAAGGCAGACATAGCAGAGCTGGAGAGGGTCCAGAGGAGGGCAACTAAAGTAATAACTGGAATGGGTGGACTACAGTACCCTGAAAGATTATCCACATTAGGGATATTCACTTTAGAAAAAAGACGACTGAGGGGAGATCAAATTAATATGTATAAATATATCAGGGGGCAGTACAGAGATCTATCCCATCATCTATTTATCCCCAGGACTGTGACTGTGACGAGGGGACATCCTCTGCGCCTGGAGGAAAGAAGGTTTGTACACAAACATAGAAGAGGATTCTTTACAGTAAGAGCAGTGAGACTATGGAACTCTCTGCCTGAGGATGTGGTGATGGTGAGTACAATAAAGGAATTCAAGAGGGGCCTGGATGTATTTCTGGAGTGTAATAATATTACAGGCTATAGCTACTAGAGAGGGGTCGTGGATCCAGGGAGTTATTCTGATGCCTGATTGGAGTCGGGAAGGAATTTTGTATTCCCCTAAAGTGGGGAAAATTGGCTTCTACCTCACAGGGTTTATTTTTTCCTTCCTCTGGATCAACTTGCAGGATGACAGGCCGAACTGGATGGACAAATGTCTTTTTTCAGCCTTATGTACTATGTTACTATGCTACTTACCTCCTCCATTTGCTCGCGACCGGCCGACCACTGCCATCTTGCTAAAAGATCTGGTTCGAAATTTTGCGCAGCCCGAGATGACATCATCACGCTGGCTGACGTGGTGAAGTCATATGTCACCACACACAGGATTTCGGCCGAGATCTTCAATCAAGATGGCAGCGGCCGGCCTGTCGCGAGCAAATGGAGGAGGTAAGTATGATGTTTTTTTTATTTTTTACACTATTTCAGGTTAAATCGATTCGCTACCACAAAACACGAGGAAATTCGGCTTTGCAGAAAATCAAATTTAGCCTGAAATTTGGATGGAATTCCACTTCGTCAGATTTGATTCGCACAACTGCCAACTGCGTAACATGGATCTCCTGGGACCCAATGTAAAATCTATTACGAGGACCACCTACAATCATGCATCAATTATAGTTCTAGTCTCTTTATATGGACACAGGTATCCTTTGGACAACCCTTAGGCTCCAGGACCCAGGTGTGACTGCATCTTCTGCACCCTATATATATTTGCAAAGATGTTTATTACTCATAATGTTCCATTAAATTGATCCATTGTTTCCTCTGTTTTACAACAGTACCATGCTTGCAACGTTTATATGTGTTGAGCACTGATTTGCTTATTCAGTTATGTGATGCTGTATGTGTATACCCGCTAGCATTTCCTCTCCCCCGGCACGAACAGCTCCTGGAGTACCCACCCTTTCCACTGCTCCTTGTGGATTTCACCATCTGCTTCCTGGTGTTCGTTCCCTTAGGTGCTGGGCTCTTCCCAGCTCTTAAAGAGTACCATACTGGCTAATCTATCCCCAGCCAATGGCAGTGTTTATTGGGGTATATAGGGCGACTTCTCAGATAGAAATGTGCCTGAGCAATAGGTTCCTAGCTTGTCTAGTCATGCAAAAGCACACTATTGTATTCTTCTGACCTCCTCCTGTGCCTGACCTCTGACCACACAGCTCTACATTTTCCTGGTCTAAAACAATTTAGGGGCTTACTTAGAATAGGATTTGTGTATGGGAATTGCGTAAGATGGTTGCCACCAGATGTAGGTTAAGTAGATCATAGACTCTAGGCTGTTCCTAAAACTTGGGCACCCTCCCTTTCACACTGCAACCATGCCATGATGTGTCTACAGTCAACACATCATTGACAATTGGATGTTACCATTTCCCTCATCAAAGGGCTGTGTCCCTACATTCTGACTATATGCAGTCATCACTAACTAACAGTATCAGACTGTGTAGGAACACAAGTACTACTATAAGACACTACAGAGAAGCCAATAGCTTCTCTATAAATATCCACTGACTCGCAGGTGACATCTTCTCTAATTGTATATGTTCTCTTTCCCTTTATTTCCACCCAGCCCAGAACACCATGATGACTTCTTCTGACAACAGTAGAGTTGTCTTCCTAACTGTCCCACCCTGTGTGCAGTAGTGTCTTTCAGTGCTTAATGTCAGATTGGGCCCAACCCCATTATAGCATACCATGTCACAAGAAAATTCAAGTCTGAGTAAATTTAAAGGCTTAAAATGCAGAAGAAATGGGAATTTTGGGGAATGCAGCAGAACATAGTTTGCTCCAGTGCTCTGTCTGTAACGGAGACCAGAAAAAACATAGAGCCAATCATTTAGTCAAGCTAAGACATTCTTGCTTGTTCTGCTGGATGTTTCTGCCCTACCTACCACCTATGTGACTACAGTTAATGCTTTCCTGGCCCTACAATGCACAGAGTGAAATCCACATCAAATTCTCATGTAGCTCATGGACATACACTAAAGGAACATCTAGAAATAATTTAAAAAATAATATCTCTTTTATCACATTGTAACTTTTGGATGCTTCAGTTATCACCACTGAGGGCAAAACACAAGTGCAACAGTAGAGTATACAGTACAGACCAAAAGTTTGGACACACCTTCTCATTCAAAGAGTTTTCTTTATTTTCATGACTATGAAAATTGTAGATTCACACTGAAGGCATCAAAACTATGAATTAACTAACACATGTGGAATTATATACATAACAAAAAAGTGTGAAAAAACTGAAAATATGTCATATTCTAGGTTCTTCAAAGTAGCCACCTTTTGCTTTGATTACTGCTTTGCACACTCTTGGCATTCTCTTGATGAGCTTCAAGAGGTAGTCACCTAAAATGGTCTTCCAACAGTCTTGAAGGAGTTCCCAGAGATGCTTAGCACTTGTTGGCCCTTTTGCCTTCACTCTGCGGTCCAGCTCACCCCAAACCATCTCGATTGGGTTCAGGTCCGGTGACTGTGGAGGCCAGGTCATCTGGCGCAGCACCCCATCACTTTCCTTCATGGTCAAATAGCCCTTACACAGCCTGGAGGTGTGTTTGGGTTCATTGTCCTGTTGAAAAATAAATGATGGTCCAACTAAACGCAAACCGGATGGAATAGCATGCCGCTGCAAGATGCTGTGGTAGCCATGCTGGTTCAGTATGCCTTCAATTTTGAATAAATCCCCAACAGTGTCACCAGCAAAGCACCCCCACACCATCACACCTCCTCCTCCATGCTTCACGGTGGGAACCAGGCTTGTAGAGTCCATCCGTTCACCTTTTCTGCGTCGCACAAAGACACGGTGGTTGGAACCAAAGATCTCAAATTTGGACTCATCAGACCAAAGCACAGATTTCCACTGGTCTAATGTCCATTCCTTGTGTTCTTTAGCCCAAACAAGTCTCTTCTGCTTGTTGCCTGTCCTTAGCAGTGGTTTCCTAGCAGATATTCTACCATGAAGGCCTGATTCACACAGTCTCCTCTTAACAGTTGTTCTAGAGATGTGTCTGCTGCTAGAACTCTGTGTGGCATTGACCTGGTCTCTAATCTGAGCTGCTGTTAACCTGCGATTTCTGAGGCTGGTGACTCGGATGAACTTATCCTCCGCAGCAGAGGTGACTCTTGGTCTTCCTTTCCTGGGGCGGTCCGCATGTGAACCAGTTTCTTTGTAGCGCTTGATGGTTTTTGTGACTGCACTTGGGGACACTTTCAAAGTTTTCCCAATTTTTCGGACTGACTGACCTTCATTTCTTAAAGTAATGATGGCCACTCGTTTTTCTTTACTTAGCTGCTTTTTTCTTGCCATAATACAAATTCTAACAGTCTATTCAGTAGGACTATCAGCTGTGTACCCACCTGACTTCTCCACAACGCAACTGATGGTTCCAACCCCATTTATAAGGCAAGAAATCCCACTTATTAAACCTGACAGGGCACACCTGTGAAGTGAAAACCATTTCAGGTGACTACCTCTTGAAGCGCATCAAGAGAATGCCAAGAGTGTGCAAAGCAGTAATCAAAGCAAAAGGTGGCTACTTTGAAGAACCTAGAATATGACATATTTTCTGTTGTTTCACACTTTTTTGTTATGTATATAATTCCACATGTGTTAATTCATAGTTTTGATGCCTTCAGTGTGAATCTACAATTTTCATAGTCATGAAAATAAAGAAAACTCTTTGAATGAGAAGGTGTGTCCAAACTTTTGGTCTGTACTGTATGTGAATTAATAAGCCATATCTTATTGCATGTAATTCATGGTAGAAATGATGAAACCTTTCCCATAAATCAGATCTGTTAGCCAATGCTGCATACTTACTATTCTGTTTTGTCTTTATATGGAATCTGTTTGATGCATCTGTTTCATCTGTTTCATGTACAATATCCTAATCACTTTCACAATTTCCCAAAGTTAACCTATTGTTTGCTATTGCAGAAGAGGAAGGAGAGGGCAAAAACAAGCACTCTAGACCGAGAAATGATTGGGGCTGTAAAATTATTAACATATCCAAAAATGGAGTGTCTACATCACTTTAAATTTTGTAATTGCATGTAGTTCTGGTGATATGTCTCTCCTTCATTGCTTCACCTTTTCCTGACTGCAGACTCTCAAAAAATGGGTTGCGAGCAAAAAGCATTCTGTTCAACCATCATTTCCCATGGACTTTAATGGAAAAACTGGTGCAAAGTTGTGGCCATCTCTGAAGTGCATGGCACCCAGTTCTGCGGAGAGGGGAACATTACATTTTAAAGGGTTTCTCCGGGACTTATATATTGATGACCCATCTACAAGATAGGTCATTAATATCTGATTAGTGGGGGTCCAACTCCTGGCACCCTCACAGATCAGCTGTTTAATGTCATGTTCATAGGTCATGGCTGGGGCCTAGTTGCAGCTCAGTCCCATTCAAATGAAGGGTCCTGGGCTGCAACACCAAGCACAGCCCAGCCACTGTACAATGTACAGCCCTGTGCTTGGGATGACCCAATGATAGGTCATCAATATAGAAGTCCTTGAAAACCCCTTTAAATGTATGCCAGAACCCACACAACCCTTTGTGTACTACTGTGGGTCCTTTCACACTAGCAGATAGGAGCCCATATTGAGCTCTAATCATCAATATAGCAATGCGACCAATGCTTGTTAAAAAGAGCTTTTACACTGGACTGTTTTTTGGCTTGAACAGTCACACGAATGATATCTCATAACTTACTATTGGTCATGCCGCTATTCATTTACAATATGGTCATCAGCACATCACCTCTACATGGGGACGAGCTGCCGACAAATGTTCACTTTTAATGCCGCACAAAGCTGGCCATACACATTAGTCTCTTTATGGCCAAACCCAGCAGGTTGAGCAAACACACTAATATGTGGGGAGCTCCTACTACAGCTGACGATAGTCAAGGGTTGGGTGAAATGAATATTTTCGTCTGATCCTTTTTTTCTCACAGGAGATGAGCCAATGCCAGAAGTGTCTAGCACCGGCTTTCTCAGCTCTCACCATAGAATAGACATACATGCTTGGCTGAGAAACCGGGAGAGAGTTGGGAGATATAGCTGTCAGAAGAACAACAAATGAGCTCTTGCTTGTTTGTCAGCTGGACTTGGGGCCTTTTACGTGGGATCGTGATAGGGAATGGAGATTTGTACGAGCGTTTATTTGACTGTTATGTCCCACACAACAGAATTTACAACTCTCAGGACTTGCTGACGTTTAAATAAGTTGAACAGAATCCCCAAAAGAAGTGCAGAACCCATAGTTCTATGAATAGATTTCCAGAAAATTCCTAAACCCTAGAGGGATGTTTCTTTTGATGTAACCTAAAGTTCAAAGCTCAGTAGGATTCCAGTGCAGATAATGGGATAGTCATTGAGACTCCAGCACAGCTTGCAAGCACATTGCTCTTTATCTCAATTGTTTCTAGGAAATAAAAACACTTGACAAGTATCAACATCTGGCTCAATCGGCTCCAGGCAATATTGCACCAATAGTCCTTCCAGTAAACATAGTCCATCTCAACATTTAAGATGACAACTAAAGGCCCCCCCATGTCCCCCATACACATTAGACTGCTTTCAGCCGAACCAGCCATGTTTGGCAGAACAGCCCATCAATCTAATGTGTGAGCCATGGTGGACTTTTCCACCATGTAATCCAAGCAAATGCTTGAGGCCCCAGAAATCAGGGGGTCCCCTGATGGCCACAAGCAGTTGGCTGAAAAATAATGACTAAAGGAGTGGACACCTGCGCAGCCGGTTGAGCTCTCATCTCTTCCCCGACAGATGGCAGCGGCTTTATTCTCTCACCTAAATGAAAACAGGAGTCAGGGGACCTCCATATTTGTTAGGTAACCCCAATGCAAAATCTAAAGATCTATAACAAATACATGGAGAACATGCACTCCATGAAGATGGTGTCACTTTCACTGGGGCCCATGTTCGCTCTGTTCTCACAAGTATTGTGAGAACAGAGCGAACAGAGCTTACTCATAGCGAACAGAGCTTACTCATAGGATTTTTTCAGGCGTTTTTGTGGGTTTTTACTGCAATTTTTTGCTAACATGATATGTTTTAGGCATACAATGGTAGCTCCAGATGTTCCATGGAAGTCTATACAAAATATTAAACACAGGACACACAGGTGTTTATTGCAGTGAGATTTTGTCACGCTTGAGGCTTTTTGGGTCAATGGCGTTTTTTTTTATTACAGCATGCTTTGTGTGTGGACTTATTCCTCCATTGCCTAGAGTTTTTCTCCCATAGACCTCTATTGTTTGTTTGTTTTTGGCTAATTCAAAAAACCACGTGTAATGTGTGTTGGCATTTTAATGGAGTCTTTCATGGCTTTTATTTTACCCATTTTTTTTCCACATACAGCTCTTAAGAGGAAGTGACATTACAGATGTAGAAAGTATGTGCCTCCAGGCATACCAAAAAAAAAAATCTATGAAAAATTTCAGAAATACACTATATAGACAAAGTGAGTAATTTTTTGGGGGTTTTTTTGGCCCCAAAAACAACAGGACAAAAACTAGGGGAAATTTATTATAGAAAACAATCAGACTGGCTCACAGTATTTTTGCATTTATTACAATTATTAAAATTACAATTGTTAAAATGTATTTGCCTACTAAATATTACTATACATATCCTAATTGCATGTCAACATATTAGCATGATTATATAGGTACTTTGAATGCGGAGCTCACGCATATACCTAAATGACAGGAGTACTCCAAAATGTGACCACTTGATTTTACTACGTGGTGTCTGTCTGCAGCGTATTATACTTGAATCTTTCAAATGTTCCGATAATTATATATTAACTTGCCGATAATCTACATACAAGTCGTTCAAAGAATGTTCAATTTGCGGTCACCGGTACATGGTCTTGACATCCAAATATTACTTAATGCTATGGTTGGACCCCTTTCAATCGGCGTTAATGTCCTACCTCCTGCCACGAGGTAGTCACTCGGCTTGTCCTTCTCGGCGTCTCACGTGACCTGACCTAAGGATGGTTTCCTGGTCAGTGATGTCATCCACCTGCGCCGGTCGAAGTAGCGGAGATCGATGTAGCAGAGCCGCGCCGGTGCAGGATTCAGTTCTCCTTCAAAAGAAACGCTGAACGGTAGTGCAACAATTGATATGGGTCAGTCCACTATGATAGTATTAGACCACTGCCGGTATCGTGCTCACTCTTTTTAGAGTGGCTCCAGTTGAAATGAACAAAAGTCTTTTTGAGCAGAGACAGAGATAGCGCACCACTAGCTGGACCAGTTCACACTAGTTCGCACTAGACGCGTTTCGGAACCGTAGTTCCTTCCTCAGTAGGCAAATGTGAAATGCTAAATGGAGACAGGCTGGACATGTCTTTATATCCCTTTGCTGGGCTTAATAGAATATCTGGTCTGGATTCCGGATTTTGCAACTGCAAAAGGTTTGCAGATTGCACTCTCCCGATCCTTTCTATAAACCCCAAAAGGTACTTACATACATATACCATGCAGTGAGATTTTGTCACGCTTGAGGTTTTTTGGGTCAATCGCATTTTTTTTTATTACAGCATGCTTTGTGTGTGAACTTATTCCTCCATTGCCTAGAGTTTTTCTCCCATAGACCTCTATTGTTTGTTTGTTTTTGGCTAATTCAAAAAACCATGTGTGTTGGCATTTTAATGGAGTCTTTCATGGCTTTTATTTTACCCATTTTTTTCCCACATACAGCTCTTAAGAGGAAGTGACATTGCAGATGTAGAAAGTATGTGCCTCCAGGCATACCAAAAAAAAAATCAATGAAAAATTTCAGAAATACACTATATAGACAAAGTAAGTCATTTTTTGGCTTTTTTTTTTTTGGCCCCAAAAACAACAGGACAAATTCTAGGGGAAATTTATTATAGACCACTGTTTTACACCGTTTTTCATATCCTCTTCATTGCCGGAGTATGTGCATAATTTATGGTGAGGCACAGGCAGTCCATACGCCAGCTCTGAGCTGGTGTAGATTTCAGTCTACTTATACACCAGAAAACTGGCATAAAAGAAGATAATTATGTTGGGCCCCCACTATGTGAGAAGGAAGCCTTATTGCGAGTTTCACAGTAAATGTCTCCCAGAAAGCATGGTTATATCATCTCTGATTTATTAGCAAGATCCAGAAAATATTAAACTTTATGTTCAGATCCCTATCTCCATGTGAGAGGTCATGTCTACAAAATTACAAGACAATTAAAGTAGTTGTCTATAGGGGGGACTTTTCTATGGTGAGATCTTGTCTGTATAGCTGAAGGGGTTTTGAAGGGGTTTTAGGCCTCATACAAATGACAGGATCCATTTTGAGCAAAATACGGATGCCGGCTTTGTGCATTCTACAATGTTCTCACTCCCATCAGTAGATATGCCTATGTTTGTCCACAAAATGGACAAGAATAGGACATAGTTTATAATTTGTGAAACAGCCACATGGATACAGACAGCACAAGGATGACATCTATGTGCTGTCTGCATGTTTTGGGGACCCATAGAAATTAGGTCTACATGAGAGCCACAAAAAAGGCAAACCAAAACTACGGTAGTCCTTATATTGATGACCTATGCTCAGGATAGGCCATTAGTAGTATCTGATCGGTAAGGTCACAGGATGCCCCTTCGGATCAGTTGTTTTAAGAGGGTGGGGTACGGTGGCTTCTTCCTAGGCCAGTGATGTCATGTTCATTGGTCAAGTGGTCTAGGCCTAGCTCAGTCCCATGCAAGTGAATGGGGCTGTGATGCAATACCAAGTATAGCTGCTATACAATTGACGGTGCTGTGCTTGGTAGCACCTCAGTCTCTTCAAACAACTGATCAGCAGGGGTTTCCGGGAGTTGGACCACCGCTTATCATATATTGATGACCTTGTCCTGAGGATTGGTCATCAGTATGAAACCTTGCAGGACCTACAATGTCTTCTTCATCTTGCTACTGTTTTTGGAAAATGTTGGGTCATTTTTAAGTAAGTTTCACATGGCTGTTTTAATTTCTTTCTAATACAAAACTGAAGATGGATTTAATAAGATCTCACACCAGGGCTCCTTAGGGGCACAAGCTACTTTTTTTTATATATATATTTTCCAAAACGGGGCATAAATTTGTAGACTTTGTTTGCAATTTTTTCCCACAAGGAATCATCAAAATTATGGATGACCGAATGTGTCATGAAGGCTCATGGTAACTTTCAGATATTTTGCTGCTGTTTATAATGTTATCTTGCACAATCCACTCTTTTTCTACATGGGATATTAAAATAAGCTATTTCCATAGATGTAGAGCAGGAAAAAAAACACTTTCAACCAAGATACCTGATATTTATGTCCATAGATTAGGTGCCAACACATAGTTAATAATAAGGTTGGAGCTCATTCTGTGCAGCAAATGGAAGCATATTATGCAAATGGCTATTGTAATATACTGCGACCATGCTGTGACATCCATTGTTTGATGGCAGTCCAATACTTATGCAGCAATTTACATTACAAGTAATTACCAGTATCACGGAGACTGTAACCCGGAGGTAACTAAGAAAACATACCCAGAGGGTTATTACAACTACTTAACAAAGCCCAATGACGAGGACACAAACAATAAGCTTGTAATTACCGTAGATCTTCTTTATTCTCTCTGCCCTAGAGAAGGAATGCTATTCAGAGCCAAAGCTGATCAAATGCATACGATTATGATCGGCCAGAATCATCCGACCATCAACTGGCCATGCATATTCAAAAACGAAATCAAATACAATAAAACAGCACTCTGCTCACACAAAATACATGATCACAAAGCATTGAAACTACTGCTATACTCACCACAGAAAAGTGACCTTTCTTGGACACATACATATGCCCACGAGGGCTTACAATCTACAGGGCACAGGAACACACACCAAGAACGCTATGGCTGACCAGGTGACTATGCTCAAAAAGAGCGTTGAAATATGGTGCTTGTTAATAGACAATGCCCCAATGCTTTGTAAATACATTAACTTTTTGTGACAAGAAAGAGTCTATAAGGTACCAATTTCTATTAAACCCTAACCAACCTCCACACCTTTTGCAATAGTGAGTTTTTAGACTCATTTCATTTCATTATGCCTTCTGCTTATGGTGGCTAGTGGGTTGTAGACATTTCTAGAATTGAATGGACCCATCTTCATCTTACCCATAGAAGTCCAAACTGGCACACCAACCAAACACTATCTTCTATTATAAGCTCACAACAGCAATTTATGGGCTGAAATGTCATCACATAGAAGAGATTTCAATCCACATTTCCTAAATGGATTAAAAATGCTTGGTTTGTTTTGCAACAAGTTAAAAGATGCTTTTGATAGAACTAAGTAAGCAAATTCAAAAAGCCAGAAGGTTGTGTTCAGGGTTTCACCCAGAATATCTACACACAATATAAACATGAGGAACTTGTGGTCAGAATACATTGGTAGATGCGTGTCAAGAACGTGAAAACCTTTGAAACAGAGAAAGGGTGCCCTGGGTGGAAGATAAATGTGAACTATGAAACATAGAAAGTGCTGAGTGTGAATCCTACAGATAAGCACTGAGGGCATTAAAAAAAACTGTGAACCATTACCCACAAATTAAAGGGTCTTTCCTGTGACTCAATAATCCTTAGAACAGGTCATCAATATCTAATTGGAGGGGACCCCAACTCCTGGCTGCAACTTCTTCTTGTTATACCAAGCACAGAGCCATGTGTAGCAGCTCAATCCCATTCACTTGAAAAGGAATGAGTTAAAGAAAGGCCATGGGACTAATGGACATGAGGCGCCAAGGAAGAGGCTGCAGCACTTGCTCAAATGACATGGCCCATTTTCAATAGATAGATGAAGGTGCCACGGATCAAATATTGATTACCTATTCTAACAATAGGTAATCAATCTTTAAGTCCTGGAAAGATCTTTCAAGGTTGGACAGGCCACCCTGGGTACCTCATGGTTTCTATGTTGGGTACAGGTTTTGCCACAATATGGACCTTGACAGTCCAGTAGAAGACAACTCAATTTGAAGACTTTGCAGCTACTCACTTACCATTATGGTTTATTATATCTTATAGGATGACTCACAGAATGCTGTTGTTAGGCCTAATATATCATGTGTGTGAATTGGGATCTTTCTATGAGGGAGCCAGCTTGTCTTTATTGCTTATGCAGCACTCCCAGAGGAGTAGTCCCGGTGTGTAGGATGTGAGTGGTTTACTGTGGCCTAAAGTTTGTGTCACGATGCTCCTACCTTCAAGCTGTCGCTTCCTGGGAGTCAGTCTCCGTGGCAGAGATTGAGCCAGAAGTTCCCAATAGTTGTCTGATCATCAGCTGAGATGAGGCCTGTATTTATGTGCAGCAATCACCTATGCTGAAAGGCAAGTTATTGCTAGAGCAATTGCTTGTCCCCATAAAAGAATGATTGTTCCTGGGCAGCAGATCACTGTTTAGATAGAGTAAAATCTGCTGTACAAAAACAATGACTTTTGGTGCCAGCAGAACGACATGATCACCAGATGAATGAGCAGGTGATCACCAGCAACTTTTACAGAGGCCAATTATTGGGAATGAGTGTTTATATAAAGGGCCTCATTTATATTATATAATGGGCTTCATTACCTTTCTAGAGTCCTTCTGTAGTACCCTAGAGCGGGTACTACCATCCTTCACCCTGCTACTGTCCCAAATAGGCTAACAATAATTACATCTGTGTATTTATTCCAGGTCCTCCCATATTGTGCATTAATAATATTGCTATGAAACTGGTATGTTCATGCACTGTGCCTGGTTCACCAGAAGGTGGCAGTGTATCAGGCAGAGACAGATCTTTTGATAGAATGGAACTTACCGTTCAAATCTCTCCCTTTTAGGCAGAAGTGGGTGATTCCTGCTTTCTACCAAGGGAGAGGTTGCAGAAAGGTGTAGTCAGTCGAGAGTGAAATTGAGAGTTGGAAGGAGATGAGAATCGCCCTGACTCCTTACAGTTTACAGGCAGAGTATTATGAGGGGGTCAACAACCAAAGGCACCCCACTAAAAAGGTACCAGAACTGTCAGAAAGTCCAGCTACCAGACTGAAGCCAGAGTCTAGCACAGTAGAAAAAGAGAAAGGAAGGTATCCAAGTTTGCCTGCCAGTTTACCCCAAAACCTGCTGGAGCCAAGAGAAAGACCAAATATTGTCTGGATGCAAGTTTATTCAAGTAAAGTTGTTGAACTTTTACCAAGTCTGGACTCTTACTCCACCAACTATCACTCTCCCCTTTATTGCTATGGAGCCTAACCCTGGGCAGCAATGGTATCCAGGTAGGAGC
This sequence comes from Bufo gargarizans, assembly GCF_014858855.1. NCBI lineage: Eukaryota > Metazoa > Chordata > Amphibia > Anura > Bufonidae > Bufo > Bufo gargarizans. Next base: position 647,966,826 of record NC_058081.1, read on the forward strand.
ACCGTGACACACAAAACTAATCGGGCCGCACCATGACTCAGCATTCCTAAAACCTGGGACACGATCGGCCCTGGGGGAGCGGCACGTTGCACTTCATCTTACCCAGCTTTGAAACTTGGGTTAAATGTATATCCCCTCCTGTACTTTCCCATCTACAGGTCTAGAAATAAAAGCAACAAAGATTAGGATGCAATCAAAAATGTACATGTTCGGTAAAGATTGAGGATTGACTTTTAGAACCATATCTTTTGATGGGCCCAACAGTGTCAAGGTACTTCAGTTAGTTTGCAAGTAATAACTAGACCAGTAAAATATTGAATTCATTTAGTCCCATCATGGATACCACCACTCCACCACCACAACTGCCAGGGGGATTGCAAACTAGCAATTACCTCATGTAACAATAGACACTCAGCCATATCTAAATTGACATGTCTTACTAGGCCTCTGTGGTGGTAACATCTTTGATGTCCTTGTGCATTAATATAGTATTTAGAAGGAGGTTGTCTCACAAGGCTTTAATGTTTTCATCATACAATGCTCTTAAATGTCCATAATGGTTTTTCTTGGCATTTTCTTTCATCTGGAGATTGATATTTTTTTTTTTATGTTTCTTAGGCTTTGTTGGGAAGTTTGCTCTGACCAAACTAACTAGCCCTTGCATGGTGACAGGTGACAAGTTAGGGTCACTTTTTAATGCCCTGGAGTTTAAGTGACAAGTTGAGCTATTCACTTCGCTGATGGATTAGATCAAGGGTGTCAAACTCAAATTCATCGGGGGCCGCATCAGCAGTTTGGTCACCCTCAAAGGGCCGGTTGTATCTGTAGGACTATGTGTCCACTCTTTATTATCATAAATTATTGTCACTGCATTCAATTATTACAGTTTTTTGTAATAATGTAAGTAATAACTAGCTCTGAAAGCTTGACCTGCAAGCGCTGACTGGGGTCACATAGCATTATACTGATTTATGATGCTATGTAACCCTTACAGTTCTGGAATGTGTTGGATAACACTGACATAATGCTGTCAGTCTTATCCAACACATTCCAGAACTGTAAGGGTTACCGTATTTTTCGCCCTATAAGACTCACCGGCCCATAAGACGCACCTAGGTTTTTGAGGAGGAAAATAAGAAAAAAAATATTTTGAACCAAAAGGTGTGCTTTTGAACTAATTGTGATCTGTGGGTGGCACTTATGGGGGATCTGTGGGTGGCACTTATGGGGGATCTGTGGGTGGCACTTATGGGGGATCTGTGGGTTGCACTTATGGGGGATCTGTGGGTTGCACTTATGGGGGATCTGTGGGTGGCACTTATGGGGGATCTGTGGGTGGCACTTATGGGGGATCTGTGGGTGGCACTTATGGGGGATCTGTGGGTGGCACTTATGGGGGATCTGTGGGTGGCACTTATGGGGGATCTGTGGGTGGCACTTATGGGGGATCTGTGGGTGACACTTATGGGGGATCTGTGGGTGACACTTATGGGGGATCTGTGGGTGACACTTATGGGGGATCTGTGGGTGACACTTATGGGGGATCTGTGGGTGACACTTATGGGGGATCTGGGGGTGACACTTATGGGGGATCTGTGGGTGACACTTATGGGGGATCTGTGGGTAACACTTATGGGGGATCTGTGGGTGACACTTATGGGGGATCTGTGGGTGACACTTATGGGGGATCTGTGGGTGACACTTATGGGGGATCTGTGGGTGACACTTATGGGGGATATGTGGGTGGCTCTTATGGGGGATCTGTGGGTGGCTCTTATGGGGGATCTGTGGGTGACAGTTATGGGGGGGGATCTGTGGATGACACATATATAGCATCTTATGCTATGTGTCATCCACAGATCCCCTCCATAAGTGTCCCTGTAGTAGTGAATGACCCTCAATACACGGGCTAGGGGCTGGCATCTGCTTTTATAATGACAGCGGGGCCCGTGCAGTGACTATTCTACTACACGGGCCCCGCTCACTGTATAATCGTATCTCTAATAGTTAATGGTTACCGTATGTATATAATCGCATAAGGAGCGCTGTGTATTACCGGTACTTAGAACTTCAAGCGCTCGCCGAGAGGAGGGAGGAGGCAGGCCGGGAGGATAGGCGCTGGCAGCATGAGTCATACGTCATGCGCCCACGCCGCCTGCTTCATTCATAAAGTGGGCGGCGCAGGCGCGTGACGTATGGCTCACACTGCCAGCGCCCATCCTCCCAGTCTGCCTCCTCCCTCCTCTCGGCGAGTGTCGGCGAGCGCTTGTAGTAGTGATAATAAAAGGTGAAGGCTGGCGGCCGGCGGCGGCTACGCGGGCCACATGACGAGGTCTGGCGGGCCGGATTCGGCCCGCGGGCCTTGTGTTTGACACCCGTGGATTAGATGAAAACATACTGAACTAACCCCTATAAACATTTTTAGCAGCATTGGTTAGCTACATGGACCACTACATAGACTGTAACATAAACATCAGATGATCTTTGAAAGACTGCTAATATTTCTACTGTATGTAAAGTTAAATCTTTGTAATGGTTTCCGTAGAGGACATTAAAATTATACATGCTGCACTTTCTGTGCTTGAATCTATTGATTTTATCCCAGAATAAGGAAATTTGGAGATATCTGCTACCTATAGAGTTTAAGAGGTCTTCTAGTGATACATTTTTTATGATCGGTCATTTGACTAGACCTAAAATGATCTAGAACAACTGTACCTACTCAAAGCTGATGCACACAACCAAATTATGGATTTATGTTGCATAGATTCCTAATACTGTGCCCTTACACTGCAGTGTTTCCATACTGTACCTGTAGAATTTGTGGTAAAATATCATAGCATGTTCCAACATTTGGTGTATTCCAGAGGTCTTCTTTCCTTGAACCATTTTTTAACTAAAATTTAAGACCATTATAAAGTTACATCAACTATATTACAGCATAAAACCTCACCTAATTCAAGGAAAATGATAACTAGCTGGTTGCTTGGCAGGGACCTTCACTCAATAACTAATTTTGATGAGTGATATTTCTATCCTAAGTATTCCCATCTTAGAATGTTATGATCTATTGCTTATTTGAAAGTTTTCCTGTACCTTGGTGTTCTTGGCCATCCTCCTTGCACAGTAGGTGGCTGAGAATGTAGCTGTGAAAATTCTGGGTCTCTCTCAGAACCCCCAACCCATATACAATGAATTCAGAAAGTCTCCTGACCCTTTCACTCTTTTCACACTTTGTTATGTTCCCCCATCATTCTGCACTCAATCCTCCATAATGACAAAGTAAAAACAAAACGTTACAAATGTTTGCATACAAAAATTTTGCATGGACATAAGTATTCAGATAATTTATTATGTCACCTCTCATTATTGTTGATCATCTTTAGAAGGTTTCTACACCTTGATAGGAGTCCACCTGTTGTAAATTCAGTTGATTAGACATGATTTGGAAAGACACAGCTGGCAATGCTTATCGGAGCAAAAACCAAGCCATGAGGGGGAAAGAACTGCATGTGGAGCCAAGAGACATGATAGTGTGGAGGCATCGATCTGGAGAAGTGGGCAACATTTTTTTTTGCTGCCTTGAAAGTTCACCAAAGTGCAGTGGCCTCCATCATTTTTAAATAGAAGAAGCTTGTAACAAACAGAACTCTACCTAGTTTGCTGCAGCGGTCAGCTCTAGGAAATCAGGGCAGAAGGACCTTGGTAAGAGAGGTGACCAAGAACCAAATGGTGACTCTGGCTGAGCTCCAAAGATCCTGTGTTCCAGAAACTTCCAGAAGGTCAACTATCACTGCAACAATCCACCGTATCTAGACTTTATGGCGTAGAGGCCAGAAAGAAGTGTAACACCCCAGAGTTGTGTTACTAAACTCTTTTACCCCGCTACAAGGAGCATTAACTTTGTCATCTCATGTAATTTTACTTTACATCCTCACAACTGTGCATTGAAAGCCTTGTTAAATGTATATTGTTGTCATTCTTCATGTACGCCAGCAGGTGGCAGCAATGTTCTGGCAAGGACTTAAGTTTAGCTTAGTGTTCCTGAGCTGGAATACTTCATTCCAGATCAGCTCCCCCCCTCTGTGAGCAGAGTGGATTACGCCCATATCCTGCCTCGTGGGGAGGGACGGAAGTTAGAGTTAGTGTAACCCACCCCCTGCTAGGGGTAGAGTGTGCATGCTAGGAGCTCCCAGATATAGGGATCCAAGCCAGGATCTTGTCTCGGCTGAGCCATTAATCATCATCCCCAGCCTGAGCTCTTCAGCCTCAGCTGGAAGAAGCAAGCAGACAACTCCAGTTCCAGGAAGAAGCATACCCTGTGAGTATAGCTGTGAGTAAAGTCAAGAGACCCAGGAGAAGCAATATTACTCCTCAGCTAGTCAGTCCCCAGACAGCAGAAGATAGAAAGTGCAGAAGCCAAATTCCTGCCAGAGTTTAGAGCTACAAAGCAGACGTCCTTTCCTGCAAAGCTCCAGGTACATGAGAGATCAGAAAATCAATTCCTGCCAACCATTGCCAATACCTGCTGGGACCTAAGACTAAAGCTGTACCTTGCTTGGATGAAAGCTACAACCAGTAAAGACAAGTTTGAACTTTACCAAGGGTCTGGATCTCAATTTCTGCTGCAAAATCCCTCTATTATTCTTACTAGCACTACACTCATTTTATTGCAAGTAAGCCAGGATCCAGGAGTCCAGCTGTACCCAGGTAGGAGACACCGTTGACACCATTACCACTACCGTACAGAGACATTACACCACTCTGGCATTCCTAACCTGGTGCGTGAGTTACAACACCTTAAAGGGGCCTGTGACAGTACCCTGCTCACGCTGCAATTGGCCTCACGAACAAAACTATAAACTATCACCTACACCTGACCCAGCCATTGCATTTTTGGCCTCAAAGTGCATACCCCGGTCCAGCTCACCGCAGAAGCCTCTTATCCTGGGGGCTGTAGTTTGGAAAAAAAACATAAAGGACTCTCAGACTGTGAGAAACAAGATTTTCTAGTTTGATTAAACCAAAGTACAGAGATATTCTTAATAAAAGCCTGATCCAGAGTTCTCTGGACCGCAGACCGGGCCGAAGGTTTACCTTCCAGTAACGCAACAAACCTAAGCACACACCCAAGACAGCACAATAGTGACTTAGGGACACGTGATTAAAATCATAAATGAAAATTGTCATTGTCTATGAGTTTTCTAGTGCTAGGCAAATCCTGATGAACTTCTCCTCCTTGTGAGAGTTAAGTAGTGGCGTCGCTAGAGGGGGGCGAGGGGGCGAGGGGGGGCAATCGCCCCCCCTATGTTGTTCCTTGTCCCCCCAGGTGCCCCCCGCTGATTTCCCCCAGGTGAATACTAATGAACACTTCCATTATGGAAGCGCTCATTAGTACAGAAGGACCAGGAAGTGGTGAACGTTCTGTACTCACCACTTCCTGGTCCTCGGCTGTCGGCTGTGCAGGGCTGCGCACAGCGTGAGGTCGTTCTGTGACCTCACGCTGTGCGCGAAAGTTTAGAGCACAGTCGACTGAGGTGGGAGAAAATTGCAGGCGGCGTCAGTCCAAGAGCAGGAGAGGTAAGTGTTTTTTTTGTTTTATAAAAAATGACGCTGCTGGGGGCATTATGGGGGCTAATTGGAGGCATATGGGGGCTATGGGGGCTAATTGGAGGCATATGGGGGCTAATTGGAGGCATATGGGGGCTAATAGGAGGCATATGGGGCTAATTGGAGGCATATGGGGGCTATGGGGGCTAATTGGAGGCATATGGGGGCTAATTGGAGGCATATGGGGGTTAATTGGAGGCATGTGGGTGCTATGGGGGCTAATTGGAGGCATACGGGGGCTAATTGGAGGCATATGGGGGCTAACTGGAGGCATACGGGGGCTATGGGGGCTAATAGGAGGCATATGAGAGCTAATATGAGGCATATAGGGGCTATGGGGGCTAATAGGAGGCATATGGGGGCTAATAGGAGGCATATGAAGTCTAATAGGAGGCATATGGGGGCTAATAGGAGGCATATGGGGGCTAATTGGAGGCATGTGGGGGCTAATTGGAGGCATACGGGGGCTATGGGGGCTAATAGGAGGCATATGGGGGCTAATATGAGGCATATAGGGGCTATGGGAGCTAATAGGAGGCATATGGGGGCTAATAGGAGGCATATGAGGTCTAATAGGAGGCATATGGGGGCTAATAGGAGGCATATGGGGGCTAATTGGAGGCATGTGGGGGCTAATTGGGGGCATATGGGGGCTAATCGGGGCTAATTGGAGGCATATGGGGGCTAATTGGAGGCATATGGGGCTAATGAGGCATAATGGGGGCTAATGAGGCATAATGGGGGCTAATTAGACATAATGGGGGCTAATTAGGCATATGGGGGCTAATAAGAGGCATAATGTGGGCTAATGAGGCATAATGGCTTATAATGGGGGCTAATGAGGCATAATGGGGGCTAATAAGAGGAATAATGGAGGCTAATGAGGCATAAGGGCTTATAATGGGGGCTAATGAGGCATACGGGCTTATAATGGGGGCTAATGAGGCATACGGGCTTATAATGGGGGCTAATGAGGCATAAGGGCTTATAATGGGGGCTAATGAGGCATAAGAGCTGATATGGGGGCTAATGAGGCATAAGGGCTGATATGGGGGTGATAAGAGGCATAATGGGGGCTAATAAGAGGAATAATGGGGGCTAATGAGGCGTAAGGGCTGATATGAAAGGCATAATGAGGGCTAATGAGAGGCATAATGTGTCATCCACAGATGCCCCCATAACAGTGTGTCTTCCACAGATCCACCAGATCCGCCTGCGCACTGACGAGAGACAGAAAGAAGGGGAAAGAATCCGCGGAAGCAAGCAGAGGACGGCACAGCAGACGACTGAGTAGCTTCTTTTGTAAGTAAATTGCTTTATTATAAAGGTATCCCTGCAGACCGCAATACTCTCGTATTTTGTAATCTTATTTATATATACTTATTTTGTTTTTGCCCCCCCCCCCCCATTTTTGACTGTGGTATCTTTGTGCCCCTCTATATATTGTTCGCCACTGGAGTTAAGAAATAGTTTTTTCAGAACTGTGAAAATATATCGGAATTTAGAGATTTTTTGTCACATTTAGGAATATTCCTACATATAAATTTGAATCTACCATGTATTTGCACTTTGCTGCTTGTATGTCACGCCATAAAACATCCACAAATCATGCTATTTCCTGGGATAGGACAGATCTGGAATCGGAAGCTTGGGCCCCTCTGCGCAGTATAAAAGCTCTATTCCGTAATCGAGTTCATCTACATTCTTACTGTGTTGTAATGTGTTTTGCAATCTGTGTACTGTATGTTCTGGACAGGAAGTGGCAGTTTTCTGTACATTTGGTCAGGATTATCTAATCTGTGTTTGCTAAACTGGAAGGTAAATACAAGTTTCTTAGGGTTTCTGTACAAACAGTGAAACAATGAATTGCATTGGATTTATTAAGATTTGTATTTTTTCCTACTTTGTCTTTACTTTTAGATGTGCACAAAATAAAAATGCAGCAATTTCTCCTTTAATTTCCCTCCTTTCTAGTTACACTTTTTTCCTCACATTTTTATAGAGGCGCAAACCATTTAGATACTTATTGGATTTATAAATCAATTTTACAAAAATTCTTCTTCAAAACAAAACGGACATGTTTTCTTGATACCTAACCGAAAGCAAATTGTTGTATTATCAGCTCTGCTGCCTTCTCTGCCAGAACCATCACTACTACAAGTAGCAGAAGCCGCAGCAGCACCAGCAGCAGTTAATACAAAGTGCTAAACATGATGGAACCGTTTTTTCATTTGCCGTGCCAACCTAACGCACATCAGCAAACAGATATGAACCTCCTGAACAACCAGATTCACCCGCACCTGGACTGTGCCCGTTCCCTGACTCCATGGACTTCTCGGTTAGCAGATTGGGACACTGGCTGGAACTTGCCCAGTTTGCTATTAGTGTTAGTGTTGGGCGATTCCGCTGCTTCACTGAATTTCACATTTCTTTGCATCTAGCGGTCGCGCCGCCCCCCATCATTGAACCCTTCAGATGTTGCTTTCATTGCTGATCACAGCATCTGAGATTAACACTTTCAGGGGTGAATCCGGTAAAAAAAAAGTATCCATTTGATCACATAGAGGCCGTGTCTTGATTGAAGACATAGTGCAAAATCATGCTGGCCAGCGTGGTGACTTTACACGTCAACGCGCGCAAGTTTTCGTGCAATATCTTCAATCAAGATGGCTGTGGCGGCCTCTTCGTGCGCAAATGGATTAGGTGAGTATGTTTTTTTTTTTCCCATTTCAGGGAAAATTGATTCGTTACCACAAATCGCAAGCAAATATTTCCTGAAATTCGGATCGAAGTCAATTCATTTGACTTTGATTGGCTCATCACTAATCACTGGCTGTCCAGCCTTCTGCTTACTGTCAGGAAGAATATTCAGTGAAGCAGGTGGTGTCATCACACCAAAGCAGACTAAACTGTCTTCCGTAAGTGAAGAAAACCTTAAATTTGTGAAAATGAATCATGCATGGAGACATGAGGTTTTTTACACACCTTCAGCTAAAGTCACTGAATAAATCTGTGGTTTCATACAGTGGCTATTTATCACAGGGCCAATGATCCTGTCTTCCTGTGCAGTGGCTGGGTTTGGGGTGTTGCCCGGACACAATCGAGGTATCACCACATGTTGGTGCTCTCCAGAGGGCATAGTAAGGTGTGGTATATGCCAATAGAAAATAAGTACAGAAAGCCAGGGTCTGCAGTAAACCAGTGTATTTCTTTACTGGAGGAACTCAAGTGCAAAATAATACAGTAAGACACTGAGCTAGCTTCTCCAGTCTCCTTCCTGGCAGAAGAAGGGTTTGATGCTGAGGAAAGGCCTTAGCTAGCTGTCCCTCTCTCTCTCAGAAGTCTGGTACCCCGGCCAAAGGGCTAGTGGCCCAGGATCTGTGGCTTAGGCATCTGGTTGGCTCTCTGGTCAAAGGGCTGGTGACCCAGGGTCTGTGGCTCAACATCCCGATCTCAGCGTCTTCTTCTGGTCACTTGTACAGTCTGGCAGAGTCTTTCTTACGAAACACTGGTTCTTATCTTCTGACAAATAAGGGCTCTGACTGCTCTTCTTCTAGTGGGAGCAGTGGAGCGGAGAAGCATAGCCTAAACAGAAGCAATGTTGCAATTTTATAGAGTTTCTATGCAAGTCTAAGGCTAGGACTACACTGCGACATGTGTCACACAACAAAAAGGGTACAACTACATTGCGACTAGTGATGGATGAACATCTGCCGGGACAGTTCGCGAACGCGATCAAATGTTCGCGAACCGCAAGTTCGCGGCGGGTCCCATTCATTTTAATGGCAGGCGAACCTGAAAAACCTTCAGCTCATATTTGCAGCCAAGAAATAATTACTAGTGCACAAATAGTCCCACAACATGGACAGTGACATACCAGATGTATTATTTGAATTTGCGATCTCCATTCATTTTTTTTTTCAATGCGAAATATCGGCAATATAATTTTCACATACGCGCATGCGCAAATGCACTATACAGTACCAAAATGCACTATAAAGAAAGTATATTGGTATATAACACCCCGCTTCAATCAGTTTTTTGGGGGGACGACTGGTATATCACACCAGTAGAAATTTTTTGTTCCAATAACGCTTGTCCCTCTATATACCTGCAGTATCGCAGCAGAACCGCACACAACTGCCGCACAATACAAATGCACTATAATATACTAACGTAAAAACACAAAATGCAATCGCACACTGCAACCAGCACTCTGCCCTGCCTCTATGCTGGATGTTGAATAAGGCATTGGTGTACATTTTGGCCAAAGCGTAATAAGCCACTCACCACGTCAAGGTCGCCTTCATGAGTGGTCCCTAACACTAGTTCCTACCTTTTATGGGCCATGACAGCCACATAAAGTCCAGGGAGCGCAGGTACAGCATGCACGCCAAGCACACTCTGCTTTTAACCCCGTCCGGTGCCATTACAGCTTTCATCGGATCCAGGGATGCAAGTACTCACATGCATGCTGAGCCCACTATATACTTCTCCTGGAGCCTAATGGCTACTGGTAGGTGCTATATAAGCAGACTCAGTTTTATACTGACTTTAAAACCAGCCTCCAGGGGGGCAGATTAACTGGACAGGTGTGCTTGACTGCTTGGAGATCGCCACACCTCCAATACGTACTACAAAGAAAAAATATGGAAATTTCAGCCCGCACAACCCCTAGCAGGTGCAGATTGCTATGGCGAAATAGAGATATAAATGTAAAAACACAAAATGCAATCGCACACTGCAACCAGCTCTCTGCCCTGCCTTTATGCTGGATGTTGAATAAGCCATTGGTGTACATTTTGGCCAAAGCGTAATAAGCCACTCACCACGTCAAGGTCGCCTTCATGAGTGGTCCCTAACACTAGTTCCTACCTTTTATGGGCCATGACAGCCACATAAAGTCCAGGGAGCGCAGGTACAGCATGCACGCCAAGCACACTCTGCTTTTAACCCCGTCCGGTGCCATTACAGCTTTCATCGGATCCAGGGATGCAAGTACCAACATGCATGCTGAGCCCACTATATACTTCTCCTGGAGCCTAATGGCTACTGGTAGGTGCTATATAAGCAGACTCAGTTTTATACTGACTTTAAAACCAGCCTCCAGGGGGGCAGATTAACTGGACAGGTGTGCTTGACTGCTTGGAGATCGCCACGCCTCCAATACGTACTACAAAGAAAAAATATGGAAATTTCAGCCCTGGATCCGATGAAAGCTGTAATGGCACCGGACGGGGTTAAAAGCAGAGTGTGCTTGGCATGCATGCTGTACCTGCGCTCCCTGGACTTTATGTGGCTGTCATGGCCCATAAAAGGTAGGAACTAGTGTTAGGGACCACTCATGAAGGCGACCTTGACGTGGTGAGTGGCTTATTACGCTTTGGCCAAAATGTACACCAATGCCTTATTCAACATCCAGCATAAAGGCAGGGCAGAGTGCTGGTTGCAGTGTGCGATTGCATTTTGTGTTTTTACGTTTGTATTTGTATTTCGCCATAGCAATCTGCACCTGCTAGGGGTTGTGCGGGCTGAAATTGCCATACTATAATATACTCTCTAACATAGAAAGTATATTATAACATTGTACAAGGAAGGCAATCCATTAGAATATACATAAAGATAAAACGTAACCTTTAATAATTTTACTATGAGGGTCCATTCACACGTCTGTAAGTGTTTTGCGGATCCGCAAAACACGAACACCGGCAATGTGCATTCTGCAATTTGTGGACCGCACATCGCCGGCACTATAATAGAAAATGCCTAATCTTGTCTGCAATTGCGGACAAGAATAGGACATGTTCTATTTTTTTTCAGAAACGGAAGCACAGATGCGGAAGTGCGGATCTGAAAATGTGGATCCGCAAATGCGAATGCGGACAGCACATTCCGGCCCCATTGAAAATGAATGGGTCTGCACCCGTTTTGTAAAATTGCAGAACGGATGCGGACCCATTTTGCGGACGTGTGAATGGAAAAGATATCCCTCAAAATGAAAATAAATTAAAATATTAAAGTTAAGCAAAAAGCATAGATGTGGTCGGCAATAACAAGTGCTCGGCGGCACTAAATCAGAAACCATATGTCCTACCACAATCCGGGGGGGTTCCAGTGCACATCCATGAATCCCGGAGGGAAAGCAAAAAATATCTATCCCAGGGCTAGATGATGATGTGGTATTGAAGGACAGGGTGGGCAAAGAACTGTCCCTGATATTGCCCTACAGGGGGGTGCTATTCTGGCCCGGATAGCCTAACCACAGACCACCCGCCCTGATAAGAGCGACCCCATCCGGAACCTTACCCTATATAAAAATGTCGCTAGTAAGCCCCTAGCCCCTAGGCCCCTGACTTCCAGGTGATCACTATATAGATCTATGTGTTTTTGACTCCTTATAAAAGTATATTATAAGTATATTGCTCCCCTCTGTGTATCACACATATCGATAGCACACCTATACTAGTGCTTAAAATGACTTTTGTGGCCCTATTAGCTAGCATTTGGTGTCCCTAACAGTCTGTCCCTGCTCCACACAAGAACCTCTCCCTACACTGGCAAAACACTGAATGTAAAATGGCGGCCAGATCAGGTTTATTTATAAGGTAGGGGGTGTGTCCGTGTGCTGAAACTTCTCAATTGGCTGTCCTGTACCACCTGATCGATGTGTCATGGGTCAAAGTTCTTCACAATGTAAAAGAATATGGCGGGCGCGAATTTCTCCATATGTTTGCATGTTCGGCGAATCGCGAACACGCCGCAAAACGACCGCAGGGCGAACCGCAAGGCCATCTCTAATTGCAACATTGCGCACCAATGTCCAGACATAAACAAGTCTTCAGATGTAAACAACAGAGATAAACCAGACAGGCAGAAGGTCGTGTGTCTGTTTTTTCCCCTCTAAAACTTTGCATAGTCCCTTATAGTAACTGTAGAAGATTTCTAACTTCTCAGTGTATAGATAGAAAGTCCCAAAGTCTCTCAGTATTAGCTGGCTGTGCTTTAACCAGTTCCACAGTGCAGTGCAGATAGAGTGGAATAACAGTGCAAATGAACAGGATATATAACAGTAAGCATAAAAAATGCTGTTCAACAATATAAATGTATACAATGGCATAAATCACAGTGAAAGTTAACCCTTCAAAGTGCACTAAAGTAGGGAGTTGATGGCGTTGCGTAGTAGCAATAGGGGCAAATGTTCACAAACGTCCATAGTCTAAAGTACCATTACTGCTGCAGCTCCTACTACCACTACTATTGCCCCTACAAAGCCGCATATGTCCTGCCCTGACTGTCAGGTTCCATAATATACTGCACCACTGATCCAGAAAACAATGGAAATTTTTTTACTATTTGGTCAGAACAAGCCATTTTTTTCCTGATACTACTGTGTGTGAATAAACATGATAAAGTATCTGCCTCCATTTAGTGAATGATTTTTGGACCGTTTGTTCAGAACAAGCCATTGACTTTTCCGATATGGTTGGGCCTCAAATAATGGGCAATTTTTAGAACATTTTTTATTTTTTTAATCCCTGACATATCCGTTAGCGCAATGTGTCATTAAACAGGCTGCTTGCTATCGCTGTGAACCATACCCGTAGCCATATGTGTCAATTTTAGTGCGACATTATTAGGGCTGTTTTTGCATCTTTAAAATTCAAAGGGGTTAAATACAGTCCTAAGAGACCCCAGAGTGTCACAGGTGACTTTTCAGGGCGATCTGAGCACTTTTGACTCGGGTCATATTTATTCGTAAGTGAATCAAATCTTTAGACTGATTAGTTAGAATCGGATCTGAAACAAATTTCAAGAAATTCACTCATATTTATCCTTCTCCTGTCCAGTGTCTCTGTGGTCCATGTGGCTGCTGTAAATGCATATCTCCAAATGCTGTTAACAGCAAATCGGGCAAGATCGCTGCCCCCATAATCATGTTCAGATACAGATTAAAGAAACCTTGAATCAGAAAATAAAACATATTAGAAAAAAGGGATATGTCACTATCTGGTTTTAGTAAAAAAAAAAAAAAACATTCCCTTTAGTAAACATTATCAGGGTTGATTTGTATATGAAAATAAAATCTTGGTGTTCTGTACATGTCGCAACCAATGTTGTCATCAGTTAAGAAACAAGCTCAATGGCAATGTCTTACATTGTAGTAAGGTTATCTAATCTGTGTTTGCTAATCATGTAAGGTAAGTAAAGGTTTCTTAATAGCAAAGGTTCATGACTCATAAACGTCATATAAATAAATTGGTGACACCATTATGTCACGAGCAGTGTGGGGGGGAAACTCCACACTGAACACAGGAGGGAAGGGGAACAGTAACTGGGCCTGGAAACTAGGGAAGAAACAGGTCACCTCCTAGACAAGCCTAATCCAGGCCCTAACTAGCTATCAATATGAATAGACCTTGAAGGTAGGAATATTCATATGCAGGATACCTAGGCCCTTATATCCCTATAAAGGCCCTGGAATAGGTTTAGGACCAGAGACAACCTTTTCCTCCCCAGATGGACGAATGGAAGTCTCTGTCTCTGGCCCAGATACAAACAAGAGGGAATATAACAAACAAACATGACACTTAACTTCTGCAGAGACGGACGAGCAGGAACACCAGAGACGACCTCACACCAGCTCAGCCAACCCCAAATGAAGCTATCTACCACATAGACAGAAGGGTGGGGTCAGGCTATAAAGGATAGAAGTGATGACCACTGAGCAACAGCTGAGAAAAGGGAAGTGGTCATTAACCCTATCAACACTGAATCAAGAGAAATCAAGGAGGCTGTTAGATTCCTCCACGCTCAGCCAATTTCCTTGATTTCTTGACATCAGTCACCTAAGGGACCGTGACACATTATTGCGGCCTATCAATATTACATTGCTGTTGACTGACCATACAGATTATAGTGGGATCTGCTATTATGTAATTTGTAGGGAGAGCTACAAGGCAGCCTAAATCTTCTTCTCTTGGGGGTTAATGTGTAGTACCCCAGAACTGGGGGTACTACAATTTGTGCAGTTATATTATATTGCATAATATATTTTGTTGTCTTACTTCTGGCCGTAGGTCCCAGCAGGGATTGGTTGGCAAAGGTTAGCAAGGAACAGGGTTAACCCCTCTGTTTCTCCCCTCTTGGTGGGAGTGGACTGGTCTTGCTCCCTACCAAGGGGGGGGGGGGTCGAGTTTCTTTCCAGGGACAGAGAGGAAGAAACCAGCAAAGCTCCTTCTCATGTTACTTAATCTCCAGAGATATCAAACTAGTAAAGTCTCAAGTAAATCCTTCAGGATAAAGACAACAGAGAGTACAGCTACATCTGCATCTACAGACACTGCTGTAAGGTGAGGGACTACGGTTCAGACATCCATCACTCAGTACAACCTCAGTGGTTAATTGCAGCCATCTTAGTAAAAAAGACTTTGCTGCGTTTAACTCTGGCCTCCTTCTTCAGTACTATACTTCCATTGCTCCGATCCCCAGGTAGCAACGGCCTGAGGTAGTACACCTTGACTAAACGCCTCATCAGGGCCTCTACCACTCATATCCTCTACATTGCCTCCTTAGTGGGTCACTGCATATGAACTAGACGGGTTAGATTGTATTGACCTATTGGGCAAATTGTAGGAGTATATTATAATAAAAGCAGTTGCCCATGATTTTCCATGTCTTTAGGATAAGCCATTACTACCTGACAGTCTCCACCATGTTGATCAGCTGTTCTGGTAGCTGGAAGCAGTAGATCTGGTGCTGGTGATCGGTGTCATTACCACACTGCTATATTCACTATGTAATGGACAGAGCTGGAAACTGTAGCGCTAATCTCATTTACTTCAATGAGAGCAGTGCTGCGGTAATCAGCTCTATCCAACTACACAATCGATAGAACTGCTTAGTTCCATTGCTAGAGTTACTGCAGAATAGCTGATCAGCAGAGGTGCAGCCTTCCAGATAGGCCGTCGCTGGTAAAATCCTGGACAACCCCTTTAATTGCAGTGATATAAGGTAAATGGTTATCCTCAAGTGCCTCCATTTAGACCTTAATCACACATCAGTGATTCAATGACATGTGCTGACTCTGTTCTACACCTACCTATTCAATTTAGCGTGTGTGTTCACACATCCACATTTTAGCACAGTCCGTTGGTCCGTGGTTTTAGCACGGATGCATGCTCTATTTTGTCCATTGTTCATGGATCCATCACGCACATTATAGTCTATTGGTCCATAAAAAACATGGACCCAACACAGACTCCATCCGTGTTTCATGAAATCATTTATAGGAGATGCTCTGAAAATTATTGTTCAGCTCTGCAGTGCCAGTGGATGACACATGGAGAGCATAAAAAGAGCCAACATTCTTCACAAAAATCTTCATGGATTAATTACTGACCATCTTCTCACAAATTTCATAACGGACATGTGGATAAGGCCTTACAACATAACTACAGGATATACACTCACCTAAAGAATTATTAGGAACACCTGTTCTATTTCTCATTAATGCGATTATCTAGTCAACCAATCACATGGCAGTTGCTTCAATGCATGTAGGGTTGTGGTCCTGGTCAAGACAATCTCCTGAACTCCAAACTGATTGTCAGAATGGTAAAGAAAGGTGATTTAAGCAATTTTGAGCGTGGCATGGTTGTTGGTGCCAGACGGGCCGGTCTGAGTATTTCACAATCTGCTCAGGGATTTTCACGCACAACCATTTCTAGGGTTTACAAAGAATGGTGTGAAAAGGGAAAAACATCCAGTATGCGGCAGTTCTGTGGGCGAAAATGCCTTGTTGATGCAAGAGGTCAGAGGAGAATGGGCCGACTGATTCAAGCTGATAGAAGAGCAACGTTAACTGAAATAACCACTCGTTACAACCGAGGTATGCAGCAAAGCATTTGTGAAGCCACAACACGCACAACCTTGAGGCGGATGGGCTACAACAGCAGAAGACCCCACCGGGTACCACTCATCTCCACTACAAATAGGAAAAAGAGGCTACAATTTGCACAAGCTCACCGAAATTGGACTGTTGAAGACTGGAAAAATGGTTTCTTGAACATGACAATGAGTTCACTGTACTAAAATGGCCCCCACAGTCACCAGATCTCAACCCAATAGAGCATCTTTGGGATGTGGTGGAACGGGAGCTTCATGCCCTGGATGTGTATCCCTCAAATCTCCATCAACTGCAAGATGCTATCCTATCAATATGGGCCAACATCTCTAAAGAATGCTATCAGCACCTTGTTGAATCAATGCCACGTAGAATTAAGGCAGTTCTGAAGGCAAAAGGGGGTCCAACACCGTATTAGTATGGTGTTCCTAATAATTCTTTAGGTGAGTGTATGTTACTGTAAGGATTCTGTTGTCTTTCTAACAACTGACTACTAGTGGCTCCTGTTTCATGTTTTTGCCCTTATACTTGCCCTTATCCGAGATGGCCAACATTGCACCTATAAAAACATATTGCTTCCTCTTCGGGCCTACTTCAGACCACATGGAAGTCAAAACATTGCTGTGAACTGTGTTTCATAGAGTCCTTGGCTGGATTTACTTCTTCATTGAATACATCTTCCAAGTTGTTCTTAGGTTGACTCTAGTAGCCCATATGGTTAGCCTACTAAGTCAAAGGCTATCAAGTGAGGCTGTTGAGGATGTCTTAACAATTTCTTCCCTGTGCTCTGCTCTTTTCTTCAGGCTACTGGATTTCAGGAGTGTTTTAGCATGTCTACTCAGTCCTAGGGTACACGAATACAGTCTGGTCTGGCTGCGGAATCACAGTAATCTGAATGTGCCTACTCCAGTGTAAAATTTGAACCAAATTGTCATGGAGTGGTTATTAATTTGTTAGTGATGATCTTCAAGGGATCTCTCTGTTTGTTGCTGAAATGTGGTATCTCCATGCCTTCATCAATGGGTTATAATAAGATTTAAAAAGACCACTGAATGACAATCACACCATTATCCAGAAAATAGTTTACAGGTAGAGAAGATTTCCAACAACTGCCATCTTGCCCAGGGAAGGCCGTGTCTGTGAGTTCTCTTGAGAGCAGAACGTAAGAGATTGGTCTAGGACATACTTTTCACCCAGTCAACCCTTCTCTACCTGTTAAATGCACCTTGTGAAATGCAGTTGACTCTGGAAAGGAATGTCACTGGGGCTGATTTGTACATGAATGGAAACCCTTGTGTTCTGTACAAAGATGTTGCAATCAGTGTTGTAACCAGTTCATGATGAAAAATGTCAGTGCCTTAGGTTATCTAATCTGCATTTGCTAAACCTACACAATAAACAGAGGTTTCTTAATAGCAATTGTACATAACTCATAAACTTTAAGGCCTTATCTCCCCGTGTAAAGTGTCCACGAGTGATCACTCATCCCAATACAGCAGAGGTGATTTCTGCATGTACACTGATGAGAAAAAGAGTAGCAATGTTTTGAACCTTTGACTGTCAGGCTCTACTACAGCTTGGAACGTGAGACTACCATCATTTTATAGCCAATAAGAAGAGGAAAAATATCGGAGTCAACAAGTCGGCTCATCGCAAGGTCTATCTGTTCTGGTGCTACAAACATTGCAGTGGAGGTGGCTCATATGCTTCGTAATAGTGAGACCACAGATGTCCATGCAAGCACTGTGCGACGCGCATTACACAAGTCTGAAATGGTGGCCCAAAAAAAGGTGAAGAACCCTCAACTTTTTTTTTTTTTTTTTTTTTTTTTTTTGAAGAGGTGGTGACGTTTATTACAGGAAAATAAGGTTCCCAGCTAAAGAGACAACAGTCGAGGAACAGAATAAAAGGGACGGAATACAGACACAGATAAACCTCCAATTCCCAATAGGCACATATTATCTTTATCAGCGCTATACAGATACATTTGATTGAATAACTCGGTGGCTATACAACATTTTTAATTACATGCAATTACAAAAGTATTCAGATCCAGGTGCCCTACAATATTTTTTGTGGGACAACCCCTTTAATAATACTGTGAGGCTCCCTCTTAAAGGTCTGGGATCCTCCAGAGGTTGTGTTTATTACAGAGGGCAATGTACGCAATGCCATTTCTGTATAAAATACCAATTCCCATTATTCACATGTTTAGTGGTACTGAGTTTGAACAATGAGAACGTTGGGGCAGATTTATGAACACTGAAAGAAACCTGCCTGTAGCAACCACTCACAGCTCAGCTTTCACTTTTCAAGAGCACTATAAGAAATGAAAGCTTTGCTGTGATTGGTTGCTGTTTTTTCTTTTAGACCGTTTGATAGACCCCATGCCATAACCATTTTAGGATTGAGGTGCCTGCCACACCACTCCGTCCTACACATGACTGAGCTCTGATTTTTATCTGTGATAATCACCGCATAGAATCCTGCAGACAAGGTATATGTCAGTACAAAGATAATTAAGGTTTTTCCAGCAAACACAGCAACTGTAATTATAAAGCTAAGAGACAGATGCATTTCCTGTGCATTATTATAAGGAATAATATAACGACCCTCAACTTTAATATCGTCAGAAGAAGCGTCGGCTCAAGTTTGCAAAAGAGTATGAACACTGGACAGTAGAAGATTAGAAACAGGTGATTTGGAGTGATGAGACGAAAGTCAATTGACTGGATTCTGATGGGTGCAAATAGGTCTGGAAGAAACAAGAAAAAAAGGGGCTAATGGTTCAAGAAATTGAAGGAAATGTCAAGTTCGGTGGAGGAAGCCTGATGATATGGGGTTGTCTCAAAGCCAAAGGCATTGGATACTTGACCAGGATCGATGGTTATCTCAATGCTGAGCTGTCTGTGAGTATCCTACAAGATGAGTTACTTCGTACACTCGAGTACTATGGGTATGAAAAGGACGACATAATGTTCCAGCAGGACAACGACCCAAAGCATATGTCGAGATTGGCGAAGAAATGGTGCTGGATTAGCCCCCACAGTCCCCAGTCCTCAACCCAATCAAACGCTTGTGGGTAGAATTTAAGAAATAACTGTATTTGTACCAAAGTGAGTCGACCAGTATACACCAACAATGGGAACGTGGAGAAGAGACCTGTGAACAGATTTCGGTTGAAACGTGCTTGAATCTGATCGAGAGCATGCCCAAAAGGATTCAGGCAGTGTTGAAAGCCAAAGGTGGATTTACAAAATAATAAAAATTATACATTTTGGAGCAAAACAGTAACAATACAGTTACATGACAAGAATCTGAATAACTAATTCACTGCTATATAGTTGCAAGTCCAATTTATGTATGAGATCGCCAAGATGATTTTCTCTAAAATGATGGTACTCTCACATTCAAAGCTGTAGTGGATGGTAAGATATTGAGCCTGTAAGTCAAAAGTTCAAAACATTGTTACCCTTTTGCTCAAAAGTGTAAATGCAGCTCTCACCTTCTCTGACAAGTAGGCAGTCATCAGAGGGCTGAAAGGCTGTTGTCTTTCAGTTTGCCACTAGTGGCTGCTGTTGTTTACACTTTAATGAGGACCTCTAACCTCCCCTGTCTGTTTTAGTTAGGCCTCATGCACACGGACGTTTTTTTTCACGGTCCGCAAAACGGGGTTCCGTTGGTCCGTGATCCGTGACCGTTTTTCCGTCCGTGGGTCTTCCTTGATTTTTGGAGGATCCACGGACATGAAAAAAAAGTCGTTTTGGTGTCCGCCTGGCCGTGCGGAGCCAAACGGATCCGTCCTGAATTACAATGCAAGTCAATGGGGACGGATCGTTTGACGTTGACACAATATGGTGCCATTTCAAACGGATCCGTCCCGATTGACTTTCAATGTAAAGTCTGGAGTTCTGTTATACCATCGGATTGGAGTTTTCTCCAATCCGATGGTATATTTTAACTTGTAGCGTCCCCATCACCATGGGAACGCCTCTATGTTAGAATATACTGTCGGATATGAGCTACATCGTGAAACTCATTTCCGACAGTATATTCTAACACAGAGGCGTTCCCATGGTGATGGAGACGCTTCAGGTTAGAATATACAAAAAAACTGTGTACATGACTGTCCCCTGCTGCCTGGCAGGTGCTGCCAGGCAGCAGGGGGCAGACCCCCCCCCCTGTTTTTAACTCATTGGTGGCCAGTGGGCCCCCCCTCCCCTGTTGTTAACTCGTTGGTGGCCAGTGTGCGCACCCCCCTCCCTCCCTCCCTCTATTGTAATAATAGCATTGGGGCCAGTGTGCGCGCCCCCCCAACCCCACCCCCCCCCCCTCCCTCCCTCTATTGTAATAATAGCATTGGGGCCAGTGTGCGCGCCCCCCCTCCCTCTATTGTAATAATAGCATTGGGGCCAGTGTGCGCCAACCCCCCCCCCCCCCCGATCATCGGTGGCAGCGGAGTAGAAGATTCATACTTACCTGGCTGCTGGCTGCTGCGATCTCTGTGTCCGGCCGGGAGCTCCTCCTACTGGTAAGTGACAGGTCTGTGCGGCGCATTGCTGTCACTTACCAGTAGGAGGAGCTCCCGGCCGGACGCAGACATCGCAGCAGCCAGCAGCCAGGTAAGTATGAAAATCTTCTACTCCGCTGCCACCGATGATCGCGGGGGGGGGGGGGGGGTGCGCACACTGGCCCCAATGCTATTATTACAATAGAGGGAGGGAGGGGGGGGGGTTGGGGGGGTGCGCACACTGGCCCCAATGTATTAAAACAATAGAGGGAGGGAGGGGGGGGTTGGGGGGGGGGCTGCGCACACTGGCCCCAATGTATTAAAACAATAGAGGGAGGGAGGGAGGGGGGTGCGCACACTGGCCACCAACGAGTTAACAACAGGGGAGGGGGGGGCCGCACAATGATATTCAAACTGGGGAGGGGGGGGGGGGTCTGCCCCCTGCTGCCTGGCAGCCCTGATCTCTTACAGGGGGATATGATAGTACAATTAACCCCTTCAGGTGCCGCACCTGATGGGGTTAATTGTACTATCATATCCCCCTGTAAGAGATCGGGTGCTGCCAGGCAGCAGGGGGCAGTCTTGTACACAGTTTGTAGTGTATTCTAACTAGAAGCGTCCCATCACCATGGGAACGCCTCTGTGTTAGAATATACTGTCGGATCTGAGTTTTCACGAAGTGAAAACTCAGCTCTGAAAAAGCTTTTATGCAGACGGATCTTCGGATCCGTCTGTATGAAACTAAAACCTACGGCCACGGATCACGGACACGGATGCCAATCTTGTGTGCATCCGTGTTCTTTCACGGACCCATTGACTTGAATGGGCCCGTGAACCGTTGGCCGTGAAAAAAATAGGACAGGTCATATTTTTTTCACGGCCAGGAAACACGGCTCACGGATGCGGCTGCCAAACGGTGCATTTTCCGATTTTTCCACGGACCCATTGAAAGTCAATGGGTCCGTGAAAAAAAACGGAAAACGGCACAACGGCCACGGATGCACACAACGGTCGTGTGCATGAGGCCTTACTGCTTGAATTCTGCATGTAATAACAATTTTGGAGCAGGTTTATAAATGAATTAACCTCCCGATGAAGCTGAGGCGAAACGCGCGTTGAGGTTCCTATCCTGACCTGTGCTGCTGTCTTCACCCCCCATCATGTCTTGCGGTATACATTGATTTTGACTATGTTTTCTTGCTGGGGTCAGTTTACCCCTTATTATAGGGTCTTGTATTGTAACTCCTTGAGGGACTAATTCTCCCTCTTGTCTCTAGATTTAGCCTCTGCTTAACTTCTGTCTCTGGCTAGCATATTTACCATCTTTATTACCCTTTTTGGAGATTCTACTTTTGATAGTTATATATTTAGGTGATGATCGAATGTCCTATACTGAGTTATAGCAGCATTATTAGTGTTGCATTTTAGGGACTGGATTATCTTTATATATATTATCTGTATACCTGACATGTTTTACATCTTTTGGTGGGTGACAGCGGTATAAGCCAGTGGATTGCGGCATTTGCCTTTCTGCTGGTTCTCTTCCCTGTTATCTTTATTTTTATGTATATTATTATATGTTTATTACAATAAAATGAATTATATTTTTTGATTACTTTGGGCATTTTTTGTTGTTGTTATTTGTTGATTAACAACATTGTAGGTTTATATGGTTTCCAATTTCTTTGCCCAGACTCATAGCTTTGTATATTGAGGCTTTTTTCCTTGGTTCTATCTCTATAAATTAATTGCTAGCAGTTTGCAGTGAAGTTCTGGATGTTACAGGTTGAGGGGGTTTTCCTCCCCATCCAGTCGGAAACTATCCATTCAAGGTGCTGCCAGTTTCAGACTTCTACCAGTTTCAGACTGTGCAGAGACACCCCCAACTGGTAAAACCAACAGCTAGAGATAAGCAAAGTTTAAAAAAATTAGATTCGTCGATTTTTTCACAAAATTTTGATTCGATCTGAATTAATTTGTCACAAAGCAAGTTAAAAATCAGCTATCCCGGTGGCAGGGAGCGTGATTCTCGGTGTACATCTCTGTGCATTGCAGAAACATGTATGTCTAGTCCTTTGTGGTAATGAAACAGTTACTGTGCGTCACTATGACAGGCAGTTAACAGGCATCACTCTTAAAATCAGTTCACACTTCACATATTTGGTCAGTTACAGGGCCAAAACAAAATAACTGAAGTGTGAACTCAGTCTTAGAGGTTAATGTTAGCGTCAGGTATAAAGAACTGTGCAGTGGCCCAAGATTGGTACTACAGAGTGAAAGAGTGCACTCCTTTTACACCAACTGCTGATTCCAAATAGATTTCTACAGAACTTGTTCTGTTACACGCTGAGACAAGTAGGGCCCCCCTGACAGTGGAGAGAGTGTCAGCAGTAAGTTTGTGTTGGCGTCACTGTTTATTTTTCCTTTCTTCTGATCTCTCACAAGAACAAGCCCCAAAAAATGGATCCTGTCTTTTGAGCATTCACCTTTACACGGTCTGTATTTGGTCAGTTTTCTGCATCAGTAATTTATCAGTATTGCTAAGGCCAAAAAAACAGGAGTGGGTTCAAAACAGAGAAGACACGTGATGAGAATATTTGCATGTCTTCTGTGTTTTGGACCTACTCCTGCTTTTGGCTTCTAAATCGTGAGCAAAATGCTGACCATGTGCTTTATGGATGCTCCAAAGACAGGATCCATTGTGTTTTTCATTTTTTGGTTCTTCTCACAGATCAGAAGAAGGGTAAAATAAACTGGGATATCAATAGGGCCAAATAGGGACAGTGGCCATGTCACAAAGTGGTGAGGGTGGCAACAGAATGAGGAGTCAATATAGTGGCCCCGTCACAGAATGGTGAAGGCGGAAACCAAAAAAGGAATCAACATACAGTAGTGGCCCCGTCACAGAGTAGGGAGGTGGGGGCAACAGCAGTGGCAGTAAAAGCACAGGGTATTGGCAGTAGGAGAAGATGGCAGCAGAGGCAGCAGGTGTGTGGCATCAGAATAGTGTCTGAAGCACATGGCCAGAAATAACGTGCCATTTTCCCCAATTTTTTGGTGTGGCACGCAGAATGATCTAGTCTGATGCATCAGGCACTGGCGTGTGGAAATACTGGTTGATACACGCCTGATTCATCTTTACACAGGTCAGTCTCTCAACATTTTGTGTTGAAAGGCGATTTCTCTTTGGGGTAACTATGCCCCCCACTGCAATAAACACCCACTCTGATGCCACTCTACTGGCTGGGCAGGAAAACTTGTCCATGGCAAACTCCGCCAGTTAAGACCATAAATCAAGTTTGGCTGTCCAG